>NW_022884703.1:0-282094 GCF_011952205.1 Bombus bifarius | reverse complement strand
GATTTATTGGACGGCGTGTCAGCTCCTATTTGACTGCAAGTCTGTGCGAGGAGCGCGAGCGGACTCTTCTTCGCATCCAGCTGGAAATACAGAAAGTTTATTAGTATAATTATTAAATATGTAAAAAATTACTGAATATATAATATAAACATATAGAATATAATTAATATAATTATTATATTTAATATAAAATTTAATTAATTAAATTAAATTAATAATTAATATAATTATTATATTTTATATGTTTATATTATAATAATCAGATAATTTTTATGTATCTTTTAAAAGCTACGATACATCGCTTTTCTAATTTTATTGATATTTTGTAAATATGTATGTGCACGAACACATAGAATTTACACGTAACTGTGCCATAATGTACTTTTAGCGTCGTTTGCAACAAATATTTATTAAAACCATATATATTTTGAGTTTCATAAATATTGAATACGTTTAATACATTTGCACCGTTACTAAATTAAATGTTACGTCCGTAATTTAATTGTTCAGAGATAATTTAATATCACCGATATTTCGATCATTTTCCATTTATGTTATAACGTGTTCGCGTGAGGCTTTAGATTGAAAGGTGACCACGGACAATATGTTACGTTCATACGTGTAATCTTACGACTGATAAAAAGTAATGGCTGATGAGTACAATATCAAAAGTCAAGTAATCAAACTAACACATATCATTTTATACTTTAACGTAAGTCTTATAAAATTACATATATCTGCAAGACAGACATATTGCATTGTATATCGCTGTTATTTCATTGAGAATCTTCTTTATCGCTCTGAAACAACGTTATTTTTAACTTGAATTACAATCAGATATATACGAACATTTGTACTGTAAATACAGAAATATGTAGTTGTCACGACGTAATGATTCATCAAACGATCAAGCCAATCCAACATCAACCATCAAATTATTTATTGCTTTGTTTCTTACTGTGGTTTCCGTCACGCGGTATCGATAAATGAATAACACTGAGATAAAAACGATCAATTTCTGAATCACGTTTGGTAAATGCCAGCGACAATTAGGCGGTCATTACTTATTTCTCTACAATTCTCACGTATTTCGTGCTAAATAATATACATGCAACGAAATGAACAATATATGCAAATAATACATACATATATATACAGGGTGGTTGGTAACTGGTGGTACGAGCGGAAAGGGGGTGATTCGAAAGTCGAAAATATAGAATAAAAATTGTTTTTAATTTTTTTTAATTTTTCCATTGAGACAACGATCTACCGTGAGATCCGTTATAACGAGACGCGATAAAGTGCACGCGTACCGAGCGAAAATTCAAAGTCGATTTTCTCGAAAACAAAGCCTCAAACGAAAAATTTTTATTCTATATTTTCGACTTCTTTTTTCGCGTAGAATCACCCCCTTTCCGCTTGTATCACCAGTTACCAACCACCCTGCATATATACATAACGAATTTGTAATGTTAAGACATAACTCATATTACTTTCAAATACTACTTAGCTACAAGATAAATTTGTCGTCAAATATAAAATATCATGCTTTAATCTTCTTATATCTCTTTTGCAGGTATTGTAGAATAATCGTTTTTAAGAAATTGTTATCCCTTATGAGATATTAAACTGCGGATTTTCATGCATTTAGGCAGGTAGAAAATTTGAAAGCGCAAAATTGTATAGAATGCGCATAGTACGAAAAAAAAGAAAGAAAAAAAAATACAATACTTTGAGTACAAGTAGTGCTCTCGACAAAGCTTGATAAGCAAGACAACCTTTTACCGTAGTTCTACGTTTTTAATTATACCCTTAAAATGAAATTTTGAATTTGCACGAAAATCTACAATCTAATCATTACTAACGCTGATTGTGCATTTAGATACTTATATATTTATAAATATGTGTGCAGCATTCAATGCAATACGAAGATCACTACAAAAAATTATTTATATGTTATATAATTTTATTTAAAGATGTTTATTAAACCCAAGATACAATTTTAAATACATTTTGGTATTCACAATAAACGGTGAATTTTTGTAGTGATGTTTTAGGCAAAAGTACCGATACGCAACGGTACGACGTAGCCATGCTATAATATGTGTCGGCGCTTTACATTTTTCGTGTTTAATATAATTTTTGGGTTTAAGCAGCTGGGGGCTTCTATGTGATTTTGTTTTTATTTGTTTTTCTGTCCTGAAAACTTGGTCGCAAAACAGGACGCTTCGGTAGCTTGCTTTTTGGGTGCTGTATATGTTATATAAGTAAAAGCTGCAGTGAAAGTATTTTTAAATACATTATTTTATGTATACTGTGCATCAATCTTTATCAGCAATTCAATTTATCATTCTATTAACATATATGTTACATCATTATTCTATATCATTAACGTTTATTATCTAAAACAAAATTCTTTTCTGTGTACGCAACTTGAATTTTGTAATTGTCATATTAATGATTGAGTAAAGGCCTGGAGATATTTTCGTAAAGGATTTAATTATCCTTATTTAAATCGTTCAGTGTCAGCAAAAATGCCAAGCATCAATTATATATTATTATCGCATCGCTGAGAATTACGCCTGTTTCATCTACAGTGATCAAGTCGTTAAAACAGCAGAGAATTAAAATGGCTGTTTACTGTAGGACCGTAGCCAATTAATAAGTAGTTCTCGACGTAGCGTAGACGCGATTAGTGGGAGAACGAGTGCGAGAATTTAATATTGGCGCCGGGTGAGTGTTCGCTTGGAAGTAGCCTAGGATGATGCAGTTGGTATAATTAGCGTATAGAGGAACAATATTTCTCGCGGTTGATACGTCCATCGAACAGATGTTCACCGTAATTAAAATGCAACGTTCATGCAACTAACCCATCGTTTGCGGTTGCTCCTGCTAATGGTGCGATGCCGACAGATATTAATGTCATGAATTGCAACAGACTATTACAGCATTACGGTTAAAGCTATATGTTAATTGCTCTGGTACAAGTTAACGGAACATCCGATAGTAACATTTTTATCGTCAACGTCAACTCATTAATCATGTACAACCAAGCTATTTAAAAATTTCCCTTTTATGCGGTTTTTCATGGTTGTAAAAAAAAGTGTACCTGATGTGTATTATTAAACAAAACACATTCATCGTTGTTCGATGTTTCTGACACAAAAAGCTGACACATAAACATAATCTTTTGCAACTGCCCAGACTTGTACCCATTTCGTTTCCTATACAAGTAAAACTTTGAAATTATTTGTAAATTTATCTGTGATACCGTCTTTATTAATTTTGTCTCGGCCGTCTCTGTTACATGTTTCACATGTTTGTGACGTGTTATCTCACGTGTTCCAGATTTAGTAGCATATTTTTCAATAATTCTAGCTATATTTTTAACAATTCTTCGGAGCATGTAAGACGTAATACTGAAATGATCTTAGCTATTTAGTAAGAAATATAAACATTTTGAGCGTTATAGTCCACAAATTCTGGATCTTCCATAATCTATCCATTAGTATGCGAAGGTTAAATTATCTTTTTAAATATTTGTACACCTAAATTTTGTTCGTTTAGGTATATCGTAGTGTTTGTACGAAGCCGACAGGATACCTCTTAAATCAATCTATAAGAGAAATTTTGGAAGATTCTTCGCTGTAAATTGCATCTTTGCGTTATACCTGCTCTCCATATTGTAGCGTAATATATAATAATGTAATAAAATAACAATTAAAGATCAAACAATAATCGCCAAATTGTAAATCTATCTATCGAGAACTTTTTACTTAAATCTCAACAAAATTCTACGTTATTCAAATCAAATTTAATAATCCAGTATGTATATATTATCCAAGTAAATAGTTTTATATTTCTTCTGAATGTTTATGAAGTCAGCCAATAACTTTTAATGTTGCATTAACGCCAACTGTAAGCAGCTTGCGTTGTAGCTCGGTGACAACTGCAAGTAATGATGTATCTCATATAACCGGTAAGTCACTCAATAATGCAAAGTTCATTTAATAAAGAAAATTTCAATTTTAAATATTACACTGGACTTTATTCCACGTACTCTACCAGCGAAGGATTGCTAACAAAATTTTTCCAACGAAAATAAATCTCCTATATCATACACTTCTGTTTCGTTTCTTGTTTATAACACCGATAATTATTATACGTTTGTACATCCTCTAATTCTTTAAAATTATCATCTAGTTAGATTACTTTTTCTTTGATATAATTCAAAATACATAATTCATATAAAGACTTATTTATTTTTATATTTTTATTCGAAGAACACGAACAATCGATCGGTAGGTAATAGTTTCATGACGATAGAACGAAAAATACAGAAATTTAAGTTCCTCTTAACCTAGTTGCATTCGACGTTTCATTTCGTTTGATTCATTTCAACTTTGACATATAAAACATAAAACACATCTTTCATGTTCAAAAACATGTTACCGTATATACAGTGCGTTAGTGGTTACGAAAGTATGAAAATACAGAAAAATTATCTAGTTTTTGAAATTACTATGTTGAATATCAACTTATTGGAACATAATTCCGATTGGAAAAAACGTTCATAGAACATTCATCGGGTTCGTTTGTTACACTCACATTCTGTACCACCGATAATTCGCGGCATTGCAGAAAATTTCATAAAAACGCGGGACTTATTCAGGTAACAACATAGAGCCAATTAGGTAAGTACTTGTTGCTTTTTACCCGTGATACCAATTGAAACATAATACGCATGCTCTTTATCATGCACTCGAGAGAATGCACGATGATGTCTATAACGAATCGTTTGTTTGAAAACTCATTGAAATATTATTGCATGTTACCTGTCTGATGATTATAATACAATATAAAGTACAAAGGCAGAAAAAAGACGAAGGAAATTTAATAAATAATGGATTTGTGGAAACGATTTTAAACCGTCAGGGTTATGCTTAAAGGAACAAGAAGTAAAAAAATAAATAAAAAAAAAATAAAGGTTTATCACCATTAAGTGCGTACTTACGGACCACGTAAGTAGTCAGGTTTATAAGGTGCATAAAAAATAGAAAGAGAAAATGTAGATGAAGGAAAAGGAACTGAGCTCCCGACCATATTTAGCACTTATATACACACATGTAACTACTACACGCTCTTTCATGTCTATCCTCATAGCATTGTACATATTGCCGAATCGTGTTTTGATTTACGATTGCTCGTAAATCAGAGAACGTTCAAGCAGAAACTTTGCCAGCACTCGGTGTCCTCAAAATAGTTTACAGGAGTTAAAGCGTAAGACGTGAAATACATTCCCGTCGCGATTAACGAGAAGCCGACAACTAGAATTAATGAACTGTCGAAACTATTGTTGTTGAAACTATGTGTTCATTTTATATCAACTTAATCACAATAAGTTGACGGCTATTGTAACATTGTCACTGATTCGCTAAATCGTTCAACACAATCAGTTTTAGCGTATTTTATAACCGTTTAATTTGTGGGCAAAAAATTTTAACGATTTAATCATATGCAATTTTCTTTTCAAGTATCTACATTTTGATCGCATACAACTTTCATAAAATCTCACATGGATTAAATAACTTTGGCATTCGTATATTATCTACATATCTTTTGCACATATGTTGATATGTTTAGACCGAAGTATGTCTAAAACAATGTAAAACTTTGGAGTAATTTCAAAACGGTTTAAAAAAAGCAAAAACAAATTCAGGAGACAAATCGGTAATTTGTTTCGTGTGAAAAATTACGTTGAAGTCTGATAAGGTATTTTCAACACGTTTATTTATGTCGCGGACACACTAAATCATCACTATATATAGTCGGAGCAAAGGAAAAATGGAGGAAAGAAATAAGAAACACGACACAAACCGTAGTAGGTAGAGGCGTAAGATATTCCGGACGGAGATACTGATTTGCGCTGGAAGTCAGCATCTTAAACGATATTCGCCCTCTTTCTGTCCACAACTATTCTCCTTGTAACAGATACCACTGTGATCACTCGCGACAGTCCGCGGAGGACTGACGAACGAAAGTTCGACCACACCGTGGAAACTGGTAACACTACTGTACGTCGTTCTCTTCCTTACATCTGTCGAGGCAAAAAAATGAAAGTGTACGTAGATGAAGCCATTTGGCTTCTAAAACGCTTCATTCCAACGTAAACACAACTCTCTTTCGACGTATGAGAAACACAACACACAGTGATATGACGAGAAACGAAATAAAAAAAGACACACGTTACACTGTACGGCACACAATATATAGCATTAAGTTACCACGGCCGGCTTCGAATCGCGACTGAGTCGCATCGCTTACTGTTCCCTCGACCGAGCCTCCCCGTCCCCCCACCAGCGCTCTCTATCGATGACCGTTCAGCTGACTTACCCCGCCACACTATGCTCCCCCGGGAAAGCTTACCCCTTCGCCGCTCTGTCGGTACATCCTAGTTTCCCCCACCATATATCTTGCCAGATTTTCTAGCGATGAAAGTAACACTCTCTCATGAAAAAAACCTCATTCCGATCAATTTTTCGATATTCATATCGATATCTATCCCATTTAATGCCATCTACGACACGTTTCAATTTGTGCTGTTTTATCGATCAATTAGGAAATGAAAATCTCAGGTTATTTCTATCTTTATTTTATATTACATAACATGAACATTTCAATCTCAATTGTAACCATTTGGAAAGTAGCGTTTTAATATCATTGCATGGTATCTAAAATAGATCTGACCTTATTTAAAGCAGAGTATTATCAGTAATACCATACTTAATGAATCGTGTATATGTAATTATGATTATGTAATACAAACATTTAACAAATGAGATAATAGTAATACTCATTAGGCGTTTAATAAACTAAAGTGTTAGAGTATTCAAAAGTAACACCAAAATTGTACAGAATAATTTTGCTTTCTTAATTGAAACATTTTTTGTGTTTATTTCTTTTCGATAGAAGTATTTTTTTAGCAATAATTATTTGTTTTCTTTGCATATAATTTTCTCAAATTGTGAGGTAGCTTATAAATTTAGTTATAAATATGTTTATATGTAATTGTTGTATTTCCAAAATTTGTTATAGCGTGAGCATTGATAATTTATGTTATTTTTAAAATTGGATAACGTGTTTAAGGAAATATTTTAAATTATTTTTTGTTTTAGTTTACTTTTCTGTTAAATTAATATATTTCTAGCAGGTCTACATATTACCTATTACATTTTTTACATATTACATTTGCTATATCGACTGTGTTATAGATATTTATTATACGTAGTAAGTATTTCATTAATAACTTTCTAGATATGTATTGTGTATGAATAGGTATGAAATATAAAACACATTCGTGTTTGCAACTTTTTAAAAGATTCCTTTTCTTGAATCCAAAATAAAATATTATTAAATGTAACTATGATTAACTAGCTGTATATATTTACAAGTTTCACAATGATTGGCGTATTATCAACTATTTTATTAATAATATGAGAGAAAATAGCACTTTGTTATCGTTTAAGAATTTTGTGTAAAGCTTACAATGGCTCTTACTTAAAACGGTATTAAATTATTCCTTAAATTTACAATTATCTTTTCCTCTTTTAGTACACTGTTTGTATAGATAACAAATATGCTTATTATACCTAATTACCTGTATATTTATTAAAAAGTGTACTTATTGTAAAGCTGTACACGATGAAATTAAAAAGTTATCTTATTTATCTTTCTATTACTACATTAATTGTTGTATAGGTAGTAACTATTAAGTTGTCCGAAAAGCTTCTTTCGTTTTATGAGGAAATAATAGACGGACAATGTTTTTTGTTTTATCGAATTACGTTTATTATTTTGTCGAATTACGTACGATACGTTTCACAAACTTGGTTTTACATTTGTATGAAAGTGCACTGTTGCGAAAAACACGTTTGGGAAAGAAAGATACTCTTCGGACAACTTAATACTATTATGCTACAAGGATGCAATCACGCTACAACAATAATCATCATTTCCATTTTGATAATTATATTCCTAATATGCATAACCTTAAAATTGTTCAGTTGAAACACGAAATTCGTCAATTGAAACGCAGATGAAATATGGAACTGCTATAAAATTCATTATTAGATTGAACTCGCAGCCATCGCTAGTCAAAGGATCGTAGGTTTCCCCACCCTAGTGAGAGGTATCGGTACGACAGCGACAAAGACAGAGCGAATAGGAAGAACGGCGCGACCAACCAATACGAACGAAAGAGACGAAGGTGACGTGGAGTTGGCGGTAGCGGCGGTGGTGGCGATGGTGGTGATGGTGGCGGCGGCAGCGGTGGCGTTCGCGACACGGTGGTCGTTGTCGGTTCGCGCTGTGCCGACACTTTTGCTGGGTGCAAGCGACCCGACCAACGACGTGTCAACTTGCGCAGGTGCCCCCACGACTTCGACGTCGACCTACCCCGCCGCCACCACCATTCGCCTCTACTCTCATCCTACCTCTTTTTACTAGTACCTTTCTCCCGCAAACGTTTTAACACTAACGAAATCTATATTTTCGTCTGTTATCACCTCGCTTACGAACGTCTGTATACGTATATACCTTAAAATCACTGTAAGCTTATACCGACGTCGAGAATTTTCAATTCATTAAGTATTAAATAGTTTACAAAGTACGCCATCATACGAATCAAATATTTTTAGGTTTTTACGAGCAGCTCTTACTCGCTTAACGGATTTTTTGTTAGGAATAATGCAATTTATGCGCAAATTGAAAATATTCCCACGTTCCACATTGGGCGATAATGAATAGGTTTATAACCTTTCATAAGAGTTTATAAGAGTTCCTTTTTAAATTCCGATTGCTCTTATTGAAATTTCTTCTTTTTTTTTTAATTGATATTTTAAAAAATCTCAGAATGCATACATACTAGAATTGATATACAAATTAGTGCAGTATTTATAATTTTTACGATTTCATGAATTTATTAAATTTTAATATTAACCTTTTTTAATATTTCGATTTCGATCCAAGACATATATGAAAATATTATACATTATTTTCATTGAAATTTCTTTTTTACAGTCTAATGCGAATATATATAATTGTATATTAAATATTTTTCCGTACAATTTTTGCAACATAAAAGTATTGTCAAGAAAACTTAACTGAAGATATCATGAAATACGCCATATAGTAACTGAACGAATTCCTTGTTTGATAAACGCGATTATTTTCCCGATTCCTTTCACACAAGTGAATAATAGATGCTATTAATACATACAAAGTATCACGATATACTGTATCATATCATGTAGTTGGGAAATTAACAGTACTAATCCGATTGTTCTGTTATGATTGTTCTCTTACTTCAAGTTTAAATAGGTCCTAAAACTTCCAGAATAGTATATATGGGAATAATAATTAGTTGAGGGTTTAATTACTTTAAGGTTTTACTAAAGTTACATGTAAAAAGCACGAGAACTAACAGGTTATTAAAATTTCTGTTCTTCATATATTATCTTTCTGTGATAAATCATAAAATATACAATTAAGGTGCAACGCACGCGTGCGAGCTCTCCATAAATATTTGTTGCCTCGCCTTATCTTGGGTTTTATTTTTGACGTATTTACGTATTATAAAACACTCATATACGTATATAAATGCAGTGATATAAAAGAGATGATTTTGTTACGTTCTGAACCGATCTTTTAAAAATTGTAATAAACATACAAGAAGTTAATAATTATTATCTCGTAACAAAATATTAAATGTAATCTATGTAACTTGAAACATTTTAGAAACAACAAAATTACCATTTTACATACACCAAAATTGTACATAAAACAGTACGTAGTTAAAATTTTTGTTAATACCTATACATTTTTGTAATGGAGTGCGATTGATCATTAATATAGAGTAATCTAATATTAATTTATTTTATTTTAGTTACTCATAATGAAAGTTACTACGACACATGATAATTTTACTTCTTCTGTTTACATAAGGATGGGTATTATACCATGCGTTAGCCGTGATTTATTGCCATGGTTTTACAGGATTCAGTTAATTTGAACAAAACACCGAGCAAATAGTTTGCCAGATTTATGATTATTTTAAAGTATTCTAAAAGTTTATATTAAGAAGCACTTTGCAAATTCCAGCGGTTTACAATTTTTGGTTTCGAATCTAATAAATAAAATCTATAATGTTTTCGAACATTATAGAAAGTAAAAATAGATATAACTGGAAATACAGTCACAGGTCTAGATAGGTTTCGTTCCTTACGTTTAGGAGAATGCACATTTCCTTTGGAAAAATACGGAATATCTAGAAAGACAGCTCTAAAATTTAATTTTTGGTACAAAGAATATACTACAGGTATAAATTATGAAAAATTTCTCACTTGCTAGTCACGGTAATAAATAGCAGCAATTAATAGTTTGATAGCTAAGTGATTTTGATTGTCCATCAAAGAAGAGTAGGGACAGCTGGTCAAACAATATATTTTACAAGTTCGGCGTAGTCCTAATCATCCACATGCCGATTTTATGGCTTTATGACCATTGTAAAAACAATTTCCTTTTACAATCTCTTTCAACACGAAGGTTTTGGATGATTGCCGCTATTTGTGGTGAAAGTAGGTAATAAAATCCAAAATCTTGAATGTTACATTACCTGCGGAAAGCAGGTATGTTTCAAAATATTCGAACATGTTCGTTGCGTATATATATTTCTTTCTGCACATTATTTAGCAGTTTATGCCTGCTCATAATTCTTTCATTTTTGACGACAGTGATATAGTTTATTTCCCGCATAAATTACAGAATTTTCTTATGTTACATCAAAACATTTTCTGTATTGTATGCGTTGTGAAAACGGGAAAGGCATAAACTTCCTAATTTTTCTTTTATCTTATTAGCAGTAAAGGCAATGCCATGTAAATTAGTTATATTAAAGTATATTTTTAAACATTTGATTCAGGTGTGTTTTAATAGTAATATTCAAATCAAAATTTATTCAATTGTTTATAAGCAACAATAACTTCTTTTTATCATATATATGTTTATTCGAATATCAGAATGTAAAAAACAAAAATAATACTGTTTGAATGTTATTAACATACGTATCTCATATACGTGGAAGACCGATTCTGGAATAAATTTATGGCAAATATGTTTTAAATGCATACGTAACACCAGGTCGAATGCATATTGTAGCGATTAATGAATTTGGCTGAAATAGATTGAGGTGGTAATGGCACTGGTATATATGTTCACGGACGTGGATGGGTTCGTGCTGCATCGAAATGCATATCAATTGTTTCATGGAAATTCGAGTGTTACTTCCCTTCATTACTATTCACAGAATTATATGATTGTACCGCACGTACATGTGCAATGCAGACAAGTTGATTTACATAATTCGTATCGATCACGAAATTGTGCGTTATTAGGTGAGTTAATTTGATCTGTCTTTCAAATGTGATTTTCGTACAAATTTTTATAGATACTAGCATTCGTAATAAAGCCGTAAAGTAGAAAAATAGATAAAAGAGAAGTATATAATTGTACATTATACAAATACATATACCACACGAGTATCTTTTAAAAATATGTACATTCATATATATATTTTAAAGTATCTACGATTATCTATACTACAATTTAAGTACTTTTGACTTTTTGTATAATTCGTTTCCTTTTTTTATTTAATGTGTATGAAAAAATGAAAGTAAACAGATATAGTAGATATAGACGAATAAACAAACGAGTTATCTAATTGACAAATGGTTTTGCTATATTATTATCTGTATTTGATCAAAAATTCCTTATGAAAAAATGTTAATCATGAAGAAGGAATAGGAATGGAGAACAAGACGGCTATTTGAGAATTATAAATTATCAATTGCACGTTTAAATTTAAAAGCGTGCGCTAAATATGTACATAGTTGGAACGCGTCATCGTTGTCTTGTCTGGTGTCACGAATGGTAAAAGAGAGCCATGAGTTTCTTCAGTCGGCAGTCGGCGCCACATAAACATGTCCTCTTCCGCATAGACAGAAGGGGAAGGCTCGGATAATTATACAGCGCTCTCATCTCTCACCAAAGCGTATCCTCTAACTAGCGCTAATAACGCCGCTAATGCTCTTCCATGAAAACTGCTCGTACCTAACAACCACTCCGTTACCTTCTCCACCACAAAGATAAAATGGAAATAACGACAGTAGTTTATAACTTGATACTTCTTTTTAGATAAAAATGCGATTTAAAACCAACAGATCCATTAAATTAATTCTTCTTCCTTGAGAGTTTTTAGTCTTTTACTAGCAAATAGCCTTTTTCTTCTTTTATCAAATTTCTGACACTAAAATTGTATAAAATGTAACAAAACGGTTTCTGTACATTATGTATGTGCATAAATACTTGTAAATATTACCGAAAGTAGGAACGATGCTACGATATCTAAATCACATTAAATGATATATTTCCTTAGACATTTTTAAAATTGATTCGCTTAAAAATTCTGCACTATCGCAAACTTTCTGACTAATAAATGGGTCATTTCCCTGGTTTATGCCACAATTCACACTCCATTTTGTATATGTATCTAATGGATTTTTAAATTCTATTGTTTTGGAGACTAAAAGTATAAACGAGAAAATATTACTCTAAATTTCAACGTGTTCATTTATGTAAAAATTTTCCATTTCCATTTGTACCACAAAGTGTATTATAGCGTATAATTAATCTTGGAATTAATATGTACTTATTTTCCTCACACGATATTAATATTTACTTTCATAGGCATTATGAGGATACATTTAGTCTTGTCATAAAGATACATAATAACTTATAAACTATTCTATTGAATATTATTGGGATCAGATTTTATAATTTCGTTCATTTTTATACTCCTATATATTATACATACTCCCATATATATACACAGAATTATACATTTTATACGTGAAGAATTTTCCAATTTTTCAGTTTGTTAAAAAGACGTACATGATCATAATTATTCTTTCTTATTTTACAAACTTGATAAAAATAATCGATTGATGGATCATCTATTAAGAGAAATATGTAATAAACTCCCTATCTAATAATAATATCTAATAATAAAAGGAATATACAACATGCGATATTTATTACAATTACTGTAACTACTATACCAATTATCCTATGTTATTTGTTATACGATTAATGGAATTTATACTAAGCATAGTAAATATTTTAAGGAAATCTTTAAATAGAGGATTGATGAAAAGAAAAAGTTGTTTTATTTTCTTAAAGTTATTAATAACTTGACATGAGAATCAAATTTGCAGAATAAATATGCTATTTTTGTATTCTAAAAGAACTTCTGAAATACAAAAAAAACTCGTCTAGAAACCTTCCTTCACGATTAAAAAGAAAGCAAGGGAAATTATATATTACGGTTTCGTAGATAAAATTTCATTTTTGAAGATAGTTTTAGTCAAAATCTATAACTGTCGGTAATTAATGTTGAAATTAACTACATTTATTAAATGTCTATTATTTTCAAAACTGTGGCGGATGGAAAGAGAGACAGAGTGCGTTTCGTCCTGGGACTACCGGTGGACTCGTCAGTAAGGCTATGCCTGGTAGTCCCTGCCTTAGACGTAGAGGGAGTCTCGCTAGGTGCGGTATTTATATCAATCGCTCGTATATTCGACCGCTAGCGAGTTAGACAGACAGACTCGTCGTCGTAGCCCTCTAGTGTTGGCGGTTGGTACCCGGGGCTCGACCTGTCGGCGTCCTATTGATACCGATCCGCCACAAAACTATAATAAGACTGTGCATCGTAGGTATTTTCGTTGATGGAGGGGTTTTTAATGATTTCAAAACCACTTATAATCTCCGTTTTTCAATAACATGTGATATTTTTCTTATTCAAAATAGAAAAACCGATATTGAAACGTGCAGCTTGAAAATTCAAAATGTTTGATAATAATGCTACAATGGAAGTTTTAAATACAATTCGAAACAAAAGTTAAACATTTAAAGCCACACGATATACATATCTATAATGTAACCAATATATATAGCAATAAATAAACGTTTATTTTTCCTACTTCGTTACTTATATTTTCTAAAGTATAGCTACTCAATGTTATCGTTTAATTGTCAATTGTCATTACTATTGTTGCAAGCGAACGGAATTTATATCAATCACGTAGCTAATGAGACCTAAAGGATTGAACTTAATGAAAAAAGTAAGAAATGTATTGAACAAAATTTAGTCAGTACATATCAAATAAGAAACTACAATGTAAAAAATTGCTAAACAACTTGTTTTCAATAAAAATCAAGGTCATTTCCATTTCATTAAAGTGAAGTATAATAGAATCTTCTTAATCTAATTGTGTATACGGTTGTACCTACGTTGTAGGTAATATCGAGATAAACTCCGCAATATCAGAGTAAATTGTTTTTGTAATAACTTGCTTAGAAAAATAAGATAAACCCGCGATTCGTTAATATGTATGTACTTATGATACGTACTTATGTACGTAAGTGAATGCAAACAGTAAACTCGTTATTATTGCGATAAATTTCATTTCTGGTTCATAGAACATAATTACACTATAATATTATACAATTGTATAACAAGCAAACTTTATAATTCCATAGTTCTGCATATATGCATTATCTGATTTCAAAATTCGTCAATAATATTAATGAATGTTTTGTAAACAATTAATTGTAAACATTCTCGCGAGTAATTATTTCGTTGACAAGTTAAATTTAGTAATATGTAATAAGAAATGAAGATAAGTTTAGTAATACATAATACGAATACGTACCGTAAATTTGCCCATAAGAAATGGGATCTATAACAAGTGTATTTACTCCTTACATTCATATGTATTAATTAATATTATGTATTAATGCATGTATTAATTATTAATTGTAATATTAATATGTATTGTAATTGTAAATTAATTGTAATTATTAATATGTATTAATTATTTTCGTATTTGTTTTACGTAATTATGTAAAGCTTATTACAATAATTAATTTACAGTAAAGACACTTTTTATTGGATTGCTAAAAATATTACAGATATAAATGGCGTATACCTGATCATCGCTTAACTATGCTACCTGTTGAGTGATTTATACAAGTATGCATCATAATATTACATCAACAGGATGCACATGTACTAAATGTTACATTGCAGTAGATACAATAAAGTAATAAATAATTTATATTAATACCATCTATAAATCAACTGTCTTACATTATAATACGTGACGTATGACCTTGAAATTGTTAACACACATATATATACATACCAAACAACACATTTTAGAAAAAATCATATAACACTTAAGTGACAGTCATATAACGTTTATTAAATATTATATATGTAATATATATATTATATTAATAAATGTTTCACAATATACAGGGTGAAGCAGTAGTCGCAATACAATCGTGAAAAGATGAGACAAAGATTTGCTATAATGTTTTTTCACCTGAGGCTTGGAAACCAACTTTGAGGATTTGACAAGTATATAATAAATATCTTAAATTTATCTAATTCCGGACACATATCTTCACATGTGTAATAGCTTCCAATAGATTGTTTACTCATATCTAGTCAATAAAATTTATTTATATCCTCGTATATTCCTCATCTTTTTATTCACTATAAACGCGGTTACTGCGCTTTTGTTATTTATGTTTTTTTTGTAGAAAATTACTTCTTCCAATTTTTCCATTTATTTTGATAACCTTCGTAAGATACGAGTAGTTATTGTATATCAGAAACATGAAATTACACATTTACCGAGATAACTCATACCTACGATCTTACTCAATTTACATAATCTTGATTGATCGTTTTATTTAAATAATATTATTCAAGCTAGAGAAGTCGTTAATAGAAACGGTATTTAGGATCATAGAACACAATAGCCAGTATTTATAAAGTTAATATGCAGCATATGAGTGTTTCTGACCCATCCTAGTATTTTAAATTCAGATATATAATACATATACATATATATATGTGAATAACTAACATTGTTCTACACTTCAAAGAATACAAATAACGTTATATTAAATAATTATATTTCTAATAGAAAGAGTAATGATATTTTAAAACGAAAAGATTGTTTCGTTTATCGATAAAAACGCTGAAATTACTAAACGATCATATTTAAAGTATAGCGAATGTGTACATAGCAAATGGTTCGCATGAACATTATCGTTATCGGTCTTCGCTAGTAAATATCCACATACCTAGCTACGCAGCATGCTATATAAGTCATGACAAGAATAATTTAAATACATATTTTTCTTAACAAGTTCCACTTTTTCTGGGCTCATAATATACGATGTAAGTAACGAAATATGTTGCCTGGTACTCGTTGATACTTATAACATAAATACTTACAATGCTCTTATAAAGGAAAATAATTTCTTTTAAAACCAAATTTAAAGATATTCATGTAACAAGCAATATTTTATGTAGTAGGACATTCTATGTATAATCAACGACCAAAATGTATTAATTTGCCTATTTTATATTTAAAGTTTATATCTAGTTTATATCTAAATTTTAAAGTCGGAAAATTACAGTTAAGTGAAAATATTAATTCCAACTTTCACATTCTACATTCTGTGAAGATGAAGGGCAAGTTCTTTGAAGTAATGTTATAACAAATAAAGAATTTAAAAAGTAGCGTGTTTTATTTTAATGTATTTGTACGAGGATCTATCACCTGTCATATAACGAAATCTAGTCCTAGCGATCTCCAAGAATAGCCGCTAGACTTTATCGGTTGGAGAGTTTTCGAAACGTGCCACTGAAGTTTCATCGTCGCATCGCGTTGCCGTGATTTCTCACGTATCTCTACAGGAAACTAGTCGAGAGTAGATAATCACACTCTGCTAACCGCACATCGATCAGGCAAAACGTAAACACGATTAGTATAACGTACAGCTAATGAACTAATCCCGCCACGTCGTCGACGAGCACGAACCCATCTCGCAGAATACATAGTGCTACACCAACATTCGTTACTTGCTTGCTCGTTGTCTTTCTTCTCCTCTATTTCGAATCTTTTTTCCTTTTCTATGGTCCAGAAACGAGCACGTTATTTATGGCTAGTCCGTTGCAACTCCGCTTGCGCATTTTGCGCAAGGGCTGTAGAAAATCGACAGCTGTCACCTCGTTCGGCAACTCCGTATATCCATCTTTCTTTCTTACTCTATTTGTCTTTCTTTCTTTCTTCATCCATTTATCTCTTGACGTATAGCCACCGTGTCATTCTCCTTATACGAAACTCAAGTTTGCCAGGTTGTTTGTATAATATCTCACTTATATATATGTACATTGGAATTTTCATTTTTGCAAATTAGAATTTTCTGATAGCGAGGAATTTAATGTCTTTTTAATCAGAAATCATTTATAGTATACGTTACACAATTACTTTGCAATAAAACATATGTATTTAATGAGCCGGGGTGGAGTCGAAGAGAATTTTTCTGAACTTTGTTGAAATTTTGTTAATGTTTCGGTAGAGTTTGCTAAATTTTTAATGATACACATTTGTGTTAGCGAATAATACGAATGCAGAAGAACAGAAATGCTAAGACAAGAATACAACATGAAACCGAATACAGTTCTAACATCACGTGATCGTATAAGAAGTACAATAAACTGTCTTAATGAAACAAATATTTGTAATATATATGCTCCAAAATAAAATTCATCCAGACTCAATATAGTCGTTAATGGCCCTGCAGGCGATGCGAAAACACAAAAGAAGAAAACGAAGAAGGAGAAGATTTGAGTTGCTGTAAACAAATAAATTACGTGAAATATAAGATTTAATCGTCACAAAAATTTATTAAATAAAAGTAACACAAAACTCAACTAAATCCACAACAACATAAATTCAAGATGCGATCGAAATATCGATACACTTGTATAGAACAATTTTCGGTGCTGCAGCATCAACGTAGACGCACCATACAAAAGTTTCAAACAATTTTGAAATTACGAGGATAAATATAAATGTTTATAGTCGAACTACGTAAACGTTTAATTATACGGGGTAATTTGAACGCCCGTTTAATACTATAACGATATTCATTTATCGCAGGATATATTGTAATGGCTTGAAATAATTTGAGCATGTCAAAAGCATTATAATGAGAATTATCCGAAAACCAAGCAGCTATTGAATTAGAATTTAAAATAGGATATCGAAAACGTGAAATTGCGTAACAACTATTCAAGCGACGCACACGCCAAGATTTCGCAAAGGCTGCATCCAGTGTTAAGACGCTCTACTAATTATGAGTGAGACTATATGCGTGCGAATATATCATGCATACACACACGTCTACTGACCTATACTTACAATTGCGCGCGTATTGGTGCAAAAGGCGTTATTTATGTCCTCTTTGTCGGGCCATCGATAACCGCTGTAGAGAACTGTGGCGTGGTATAGCGTGGCGTGGCCTAGTGCAGCCCGTGTCGGTGTATACGCACATAAATAATGCGAGCGCAATTTCCCATGTAATTGATGGGGTACCCCCACCTTCCTAGCTTCCCTTCCCTTTCCATAATGGTGAGTGAACTGAGCTCTGGATGTTAGCCACAGAGCACCCTGTGGGGCGTAAACTCGACAATGCCTTCGTCACGCCGCGCATTGTTTGCCACCGCCGAGAGTTCACTCTCGGGGTTGATTTACTGTCCCGAGTTCGCTCACGAGCCACGGACGGCTGCCGACCCCGCAAAGAGCGTGTACCGAAATTTTCGTCGAAAGATCGTCGCTCTTCTGTCATCCTGTTCCCACCCCGTTTTCTCCGGAGTCTCTGCGCTGAGAGATGGCTTTGCTTGCCGGTACGAACCATTAGAAGCAACTGCTCTTTATCCACGTTTTCCTTACCACGTTTTATTCTCGACTTTTGGACTCTAGTTTTCCAGGAACAAAGATTTCATAAGTACATTTATGGTTACATCAACTGGGCCGATACCTACGTACGTCTAATGCGAACCGTATTTTCTTCAACAAGTTCTCATTTCCATAACGGCTAAGGGTTCGAAACGGCTGAAGAAATATCGATTAATTAGTTTTTGTAATTTTCTACTAGGTGTTTCCACAGACTCGTCGAGACAACACGGATCCTTGTTTTGTCCATGTTCTCCATAGGACCGTTACTTGGTATTTAACGGTACAACGCGGCACGGGCGTGACAAAAGACAGAAATGTGTAATAAGAGAAGTGATTTTCGTAATACAAGCGATCAAATTAAGAATCAATATTTTCTCAATATTTTAAGTTTATATAAAACAATACAGAGTGAAGCTATAAGTAGGTATAATCTCTATATTTGCAATCTATATTTGCAATATATATCCATTGAGTTTAACGTTCGTTTATATGTTAACGCCTAAGACATTCGATATCACTTGTAGGGCAACGTAAGCAGCCAAATTCAGTTTTGAATCACATGATTTTTCATTCACACTTATATATTATACACGATCTCCTTTCAGTCTTTTCCCCCTTCTGTTACCCTCTCTGACAGGCACAATTCCGTACGACATTTTTTATTCGCCACAAGTTCATGATCAACGTTTTCATGCAGGCAAGTAATATATAACAACTGACAACTCGCCATCAATTTTACGAACTGCATCATAAATTATATCACACCAGAAGGTGATATGATATACAAAAAGAGTTGAAATTTTCAGGGACGATGAAGAATTTTCTATTACCATAATTTCATCGCCTCGTATCCTCTTTTATCGTGAAATATCGGGTATTATACGGTAATTTCGTTTGTTCATTCATGACTAGATTAATTTATACGTTTGTAATATAAAACAAGTCGTAATGCGTAATACAATCGATAACATAATGTAATAATACTTAAATGGCTTGTAGCTTTCAATACACGCTAACTACGTTAATATCGAAATTTCGTTAAGAAATAAAGAGTTGTTCGATAATAAATAATATTAAAAATACAGAGTTTGTTCAATGGCGATGCAATGTTTAAGATCATTGGTATGGCACAGCCACGGTTTACGGTAATTGCGAGAAAACTGACCACTATTTACTTTCGTGGAATAAAAAATCGCTAAAAAGAGTCGACAGTGTCGGGTCGATTTCTTCGCCCTTTCTTTTCGACCTACATACATACATAGTCGTGAGTTGGAACGCGGAACACGTTGTTTCTACTTCTGTGTGCGCAAGTAGGTATATGTTGTCTTGTTATGTCGTCCTGGCAATCGGATCAAACATTAAGCCAGTCCAGACGGGTAGACTAGATTAGGAAGGGTTAACCAACGTACCAGTACGGTGATTTAAATCAATGACGGCGGCACATCTGCTGACAGAGATTAATGATTAGACGCACGAGAACGAAGCCTGAAACTCGGTGCTTTCAGAGATCGGACAGATTAGAAACTAATTTAACGAGCTGCTTTCATCGTGCAATCCAATATCCATCTCGATCCCTTTTACTATACATATTGTGCGGGTATCCACTACCGGCTATGTTGATTGATCAAGATCGACGATATCATGTACACGATATTTCTTATCCCATAAGTTGCGTCAAACTTTGACTTTATAAAAAGCAACTTTGATAAACCTCTTCACCAAAAGCCAATATCTTGTCAGCCATTTCAGTTTTTCCACGGCTTGTCTGTCCGATAACGATCCATTTTGATAGCGTTAAGATAATCATTTTATCAAAACTAATCATCGAAATAAACATCTCATTTTTCGAAAGATTTCAAACTTAAGTATTTTTAAAGTATCAGATATTGTACTTGCTTATTTATATATCTAGTTATCTACCTTTCTTAGAATTGGTAATTGTAATGTGTAACTATAAATATCTGTGGAAATAAATAAATGAGTGATATATCTATCTCCCTTATTATAGATAAGGTAGACCATTTTAACGAAAATTATATTGTTTCACTAATTCGAGTCATTAAATTAACTTAAAAATCAACGTAACAGATTAAAACTATACTTGCATATTATTGAAGCTTATTTTATAAGAATGGTGTAAATGTTTTCTCAAATGTAGTGATACTAATGTTTATGACATTCTTATAGGAAAATAAAATAGTTCCTTCGTCAAAATTTCCATAAAACTTGAAGAAATACGTATGATGTAAAACATACAGATACGTATGTTCGAGTATTATCGCTATACCAAAACAATATTGTCGCATTGCATATATCGCAAATAGTTCGTGGAATACTTACCTGCACTTAATTACTGTATATATGTATAATACATAATCTCTCTATATAACCTAATATTCTATGGTATGTATGGTAACAGAACTTTTTAAAAAAATGTTTTAAAGTACGATTTAAGTCGAATGGTAACATATTCAATTTAAAACATTCAATAGCATCATGATATTACACGTAGCGGTTACAAATTTGTGTAAAGTGCTTTCTCTCGTGTGGGAGAAGCTCCGACTGTGCTAATGGTTCGGTTTTTTTTAGATGTTAACAACGAGTCGTGTGCTTTCTGAAACGTAAAATATGTAGGGAATTGTGCTTTTAAAGGTATTGGCGATAAAAGAGATAATATAGTTTGATAATTGTGATTCGTTAACGTATATCCTAAAATGAAAGCCAGCAATAGCAAGAGTATACTCGTATGATAGCAGTTTCGAATATCCAAAGCGGTATATTGGGATTGGCGTTGCTTGTTTAGGACAGCGAGTATAGAAGTTTGACTTTCGTAGGGTGGTCACTTGCTGATTGTCAGCTCTCTGTCAGTCTGTCTGTCTGTCTTCCTCTCGCTCTCTTTCTCTTTCTCTCCTACAAAACTCTAATGGAGAACGCATATAGATTGGGAGGACACTTAGCGAAGTTAGCGCCTGTGGCTACTTTATTTACGCCATACACATGTCGACACCGACGACAGTCCTATGTATACAGTAGCATTCGCTGGTAACTGACTATACAAACATTATCCGTATAGTTCGTATTTATGCACGGCTTCGCTATGTTTACAATCTTAATTATTCGTTGCTAAACTGGCATCAGCTCTGTCAGTCGAAACGTTCGAGCTACCGTACCATTTGTCTAAGGAAACAACTTTAACCACTTAACGCTTTTGGATCGAAACATGATTGCTTTGTACCTCGCCTAGAGAGACTGTTTGGCAACAATAATAGTTATTAAACTAAATTTGATATATTTTACATGTAAAAAAAAATTATATTAAATTTTGCATATATTCTTTTAGTGTTTTTATTTCTCTCTCTCTCTCTCTCTCTCTCTCTCTCTCTCTCAGCCCTTGCAATAATCTTTTATTTTTATTCAGACAAACTTACTTTAAACAAAAAAATATTCTGAGATTTAATTAGAAGTTAAATTAATTAGAAGTTTCCATTTTTTCTTATTTACACACCTATTTTACTTATTATTTTACTTATTTACTCATTTATTTTACTTATTATTTTACTTATTTACTCATTTATTTTACTTATCATTTTACTTATTTACTCATTCATTTTACTTATTACTTTTACTTATTTACTCATTATTTACTCAGAAGCTTGGGAAAACTATTCATTTATAAAGAAGGAGAAGACACAAAATATATAGAGACAATGATTACATTGTAAAAAGGAAGCACGAAGGTGTGTGTTAACCATTTAAATATTTTCTTTATTTGCAGAGTATAGACTTCGATACTACCTATAATGGATTTCGTTGAGTTACAACGTCCCTTTATGTTCCACACAAAAACATTGTTAAGCCCCTGTGTTGCCTTTACGCCTGTCCTTCGTGATCGGCACTCGAATATTTCATACCGACATTTTGAACATTAACTCTATTCGTCAGGGCTTGTGCCATCGAATGGCGTGGCAGTCAACCGTGTGACACTCGGTGCATACATGTACATACCTTTTGGCCTTCTTTGTGGCCTTTACACACTGACAAACAGCTGTTCGATTTTGGACACAGTCATTACGTATACATATCGCCACGTTCCTCGTCTTTTGTTGCACAAGAATGGGTTGTTTAGACAGCCTTCGTTTCTGGTATTTTTGTGACCAGAAAACTAGCCCTCGCAAAATTTCTCTGCAGTAGGTATTGTATAATATCTATTCATTCCTCGACATTTTATTACTTTACGACAATAGTGTTCTTTTATTATTTATTTCATCCTAAACATTTATCAATCATACGCAACCAGACATTTCTTTTTTTTAATTTTTCTTTAAAAAATTCTATAACCTGCTATGGGAAATAATATTTGTTTATAGCTGAACATTTTTTTTTACTTTGTTTATAGCTGAACGTTTTTTTACTTTGTTTATAACTGATAACAACTCTATATTTTGTTGCATATATAAATCGCTTTATTTACATTTATCATATCCATACATGTAAAAATATAATTATGTATATTTCGGAAAAACTATCGCGGATAATACATAATACATATACTAGTAAAAATATAATTGCGTACCGCAATTTCACATTATCAGCAAAAGCAACAAAAATATGTACAGACCATATTTTACATAAATTTCGAGTAAAAATATTGTAATGTATCATTTAAATTCCACTATTTAAAAACAAAAAGTTATTAATGTACAAAAGAAGATGCAAATTGGTCTTTTAATTATTTTTATCATAGGTATATGTCGGAATCATTAATGTATGAAATTAAATAAAAGAAATTAAGATATTTATTTTCATATTTGAAAGTTACACTTTTATTCAATTTAATATAGTCTGATTGAATACATATTTGAATCTTTTTTAATGAAGACGATGTTAGCAAACCATTATAACCATTTTTATGGAGACAAAAAGAAGATTATAACAATTTCATTTTTTATAACTACAAAGATGGTATGGCCTTGTCCTTTCGTTTACATCTATTTTTTCGCGATAGGTATTGTTTGATCATGCTCAGAGTTTCTTTTTCACAGTTATATAATAAGTACTTTTGAGATTTAGGAGCATAACGAAGTCGACGTATCTAAATGCTTTTCAGTCGATATTGAAAGCATTATTGTAACAAATTACATGTTGATTGTAACAAATTTTGTTATGTTCGTTCGATAAATTTAGTTGTGTACAGAAAAATGGTAATTATTTTAAATGGTTATTGTAACTTTGGAACGTAAAGATTATTTTATTGAATATTATTATAATATTTAAATACTATGATGATTCATATCATAATGGAATCTTTAATTTTTTCGAATTCTTAACAAAATTTAGTAATATTTTGCGTTATACAGCACATGTGATGTGTATAAAATAACAGATTGCTAATGAAATATCTAAAATATAGTAGGTGATAGTGGTGTACTAGTGAAAAGCATTCCATTTATATTAGATATCAGCAGGTATCTTTATATTTATGATCGACAGTATACGTATATATCTACCTGCTTATTTTATGCCTCCCGAAGTATCAAATACTTGGTGTTTCCAGGTTTTATTCACTAAATTATTTACTCGATTAAACGTATGAACTTGATTGATTTTATGATTCTTTTACATCATAAAGGTTAACATAATTTTCATATTTACTTTTTGACACTACGTTTACGAGACGTTTCTTCCTATTTCATTTCTTCAATGAATGTAAAGTAGTAAGACATTCCTTACATATATAGGAAACGTAAAAAAAAATGAGAGAAAAAAGAGACCTTTTTGAACAGCTTTTATTTTAAATCTTCGGTATAAATAGATACATAATTAAAAATAACGTGACATTGATGACTTCAACGGAGCTATGGCAACGCGACGAGGAAATTTGAGAAAGATATCAAGCTAATTCTAATAAACCCTTATACTATGTGCAGTTACGATAAATCGCATTTATTGATTTCCATTTTGTCGTAAGATTCTATGGAATCGAAAATGCGAAATACAAAGTAAGATATACAATGTTATCTGTGGTAACATATTCAAAGCAAAAGTAGAAGTGCTGCTGTCTCGAAGCGTCTCTCGAAAACGACGAAGAGATCACGAAGTAGTGTTCTTATGAGAGTACTAGAAGATAGGATGCGTTCGACTACCGACGTTCGAGACTGCAAATTATTGTCAGCGTAGCGGGTCCCCGGAACCGACTAACAGTTTTGTAAAAAGCTTTTGTGAGTTTACCAGCATCGTAACTTCAACTTTGTCGCCGACAGCGTTTCTACTGTGGGACAGGAGACAAGCGAACCTGTATATAGGCGAGCTAGAGTGGTTGGTGGGGTTTGGACGGGCTGCTCGGAGACGCGAAGATAAAGCAGGAAGGGCAAAAGAGACGCCCTCGCTGAAATTACAGCCTCGTAACTCTCGGTAAGCGGGAAAGAGCGTATGTGACAGCGGGCGGACAGGCAAACGGGCGAACTGGCGAACCGGCGAACCAGCGAATAGGCGGACGAACTGCGCATGGTTTCCGGGAGTTTTATAGCCATCAGGGGGGGTGTTTCAGGGGTGTTTCTGCCCGAACTACCCGCCGTTGCCTTACGGGGTTGCACCGTTACACGGTTCCCGCATTCTCGTAAACAACTGGCCAGACGTGCTTATCACATTTTCGCGATACGTAGCTTTACTACCTCGTTTAATCTCTATCGATTTCTACTTTCCTAATAAAAATGTTAAACGCTTCATCAGGTAAGCATTTTGTATACTTTAAATTATGCTTTTATATCCTTGATAAAAAGCGTAATGCTATCCAACTCCATTTACCAACAAAATACATAGCTATCGGTAAGTACGGTTAGTTAAACAAATAAATTCTCAATGTACTTAACTTAATATAACGTGCATAACTTAAGTAACGTACCGCGATACCACTGTCTTAAGCGTAAGTGGCAGTAATTTTGTTTCGTCTTTATAAGCAAAATTTAATATTGTGTTAAAATTTTTTAAAACTAATTTACATATACATTTCAATTCTGTTATTTATATAATGCATTTTATATACCTAGCTACCTCGTCATTGAAATTATAAATTATTAATACGCTTGTATGCGAAATTTGTTATACGGTGCAAATATTTATTTCAGAACGGTGAAATTATATCCATAATTCAACATTTATTACTATGATTCTAATAAAGAATATAGAGGAATTTGTTTCACACGTAAATAGATATATCTATCGCTTAATGAAAAAATTCATATAACGATAAATACGTTATTACAAGTAAATGTTATTCATGTTAGTTCTAAATGAGTATAGAATGGGATAAGATAAGATAATTAGGGTGTGTTATATTTTTGAACCACGCAGTTTGAAAACATGTAACAGTCGAGGGCGACTATCGAATATCGCCATTACTGGCTAGGTGGTCTCCTCTACCCCATTTCGGCCATATTCTCGACACCGGTGGTAAATCTGCAGGATGTCAAGGGCGAAAGGTGTGACATATCTTATCGTAAACGTCTCATAACGGCGTTGCGGCACTAACGATGCGTGACACACGACGACGTAAAGCCGTGGCGCCTTGTCGGAAAGCTCGCTCGGCTCGTAAACCGCAACTAACGCACCCTTTTCTTCAACTGCCGCCGTATTAATGTCGATCAGGGCCACCCTAGCATAAAATACGTTGTCTTTCTATTGTTTTCTTCCTTTTGTCGTTACATCCTTTCTTTTTTCAAAATCTTTCCCAATACATAGCCAGTCCAGTGTATCATATAGATACTATTTATGTATTGCTTTTCCTTTAATTTCATAAGCATGTATTTATATAAGTATAGTATGATACCGATGAAAAGCATTACATTAATTTGTATTGTTATACAGATATGTAGTAAGTTACACTTCGATTTGCAGCGGATTGTATATTATTAACTGTAGTGAAAATGTGCTTACGTATTATTTTATGTTTTATATAACGAGAAAATTGTTTATAAGGCAGATTTATCCCTGCCAAAAATTGTTATTAAAATTTATATCCCGTCTGAAAGTCAATTACTTTTGATGGCTAATGATAGAGTCAGAAAACACGTTTGCTACTTTATAGATATAACTTTAATGATTTCTATCTAAGCAACGGTGAGTCTAAGAATTTACAGTTGATAAAAAAAGAAAAAAAAGGAAATCGTCCATTGGTAATCTACTTATAAGCGGCGAATTTGACGAAAATATCGACTAACGTGTTTCTCTGGCGCCGCGTCGCGCCGCGCCGCCGTGCCGCCAGAAAGTAAATTAGACGATCCTTTACAACCTTCGCTTCGGTCTTCGTCGAAAATAATAGTAGCTGGATCTTATAGTAGTTAAGGGATCGGCTGTATCCATTTATTAGCTGCAAGATGACGGGCAGTTTGGAAATCATCAGCAGCAATTAGACACGGTGGGCTCAATTGTTTGCTTGGCGGCACATTTGAGGGGTGTTCTACAAATTATTAGCTCGACGTTGAATCGCTCCTGGCATCGGCATCGCTTTACGAGAGAAGGGTTCTTCATGGAACTAATGTAAACTGCATCCTATTGTCTTCAATCCGATCAGTGTGGAGGCCACATAGCTATATCAAAATAACATAACACTGGTATTAAAATACCAATAATGTTAGTTGCTATATTTCTGATGGGCGAGTAAAAGGGTATAGGTCAAATCTTGGTCAAAACGATTAATTCCAGTTATTTTTGTAGCATGTCTTAATCGTTCCAAATACCACTTGGTTGGATAAATTTGGTCAAAATAATATGTCATCATTTTCAAAAAAAAAAAAAAAAAAAAAGAACGAGTTACATATTTCATTTAAAATAAATTTCACGTCAAAAATTTATTTTATTTAAATTTTAAGTTTTCACGGGTGGAATTGATGTCCACTCAACAGAGATATATTATACTGTACCTTTGCTTCTATTTTCTTTAACGATATCTACTAAGATATTTAAGGCTTTTTAAGTACTACAATTCTAATTTTGATCTACGCTATAATATCGATTTGTTCTAGATCTTTTGCTTAGTCGGTAATAAAGTACAATATTAAAAATTGTCAAAGCAATCTTTCTTCGATAAATATTGCATGGAATTGCGTATTCCTTAGTGTATTGGCGAATACATTTCGTTAGTTCATATAAAAGAATCGTAAGCTGTTTACGTCAAGACGTCTTTATGATAAAAAAAACTAAATTATGGTGCACAAAATCGACAAGCTTCAAATTAATTTTAGTACATCTGATTTTTCTATCACATTGTGTTCGCAACTGAATTTTTTGTCATATATACCGAGAAATCATAATATACGTTCTGCTGTAAATTATCTGTCAGAGAAAGGACCATAAATAACAGGAATTATTTACATAGCTACTTACTAAAAATAGAACATCTGACATTTTATTGAACTTCCAGATTATATATTGTCCTAAAGTAAAGTACAAAAGATTATAAGAAACGTTATTTCTGTGTTATAATAATAATATTTTAAGAAAATTAGCGACAAAAAGTTTCTTGACAAAGTTGAGATTTATTATAATTTATAGGACTTCGTTTACGAAAATATGCAATCGTCTTATTGTTGGGAAACTGTCCAGAGTAAACTAATAATAATCAAAACATGCCATAAAACCCATCTATTCGTAATGACCGTAATTCTTAGTGGAGGTAAGCGAAGCTAAGAAGAAAGGGTCATAAAGAAGCGGCGTTGTGTGCCGACGGCGAATGCAAATAGAAAATCGTAGACCGGCAAGACTCGTAAAATAACACTGCCATAAATTATGCGTTTTCATTCTTACGAACGAAATGCCATCGATATTTCTGTCCTCGCACTATTGACCTCTGCTGCAGTTCCGGTTAAAAAATTGTAACATTACTTCGTAAACACGCACACGTTTGCTATCTGATATTTTTTAAATTTTATGTGAATACTTACATTTTTATAGTCACGTAGTGACAATTACAGGCACCTATAGGCTAAATGAATATGTATATATATGACATGTAGCACAGTAAAATATTTTCATTATTGGAGCCATAATAATATTTTCAAAATGTAAATTCTAACGCTGTGTAATATCTTTGTGCGTTATTTGTTCGACAATGAAATTACAGAAAAGAAAATTAAATCGTAAAGGAAAAGCCTAAATAGGCTTGACTGTACCTGTAAGTGAAATAATCGTACAGATAAATGTGATATCACAATGTGTTAGAATAAGCGATATATCGAAAGTTGTATATGCAATTATGTGAATCGGGACATTCCGTGTGTCCTGAAATCAATTGGAAATTCATATATAGTGGCTCATTTGGCGGATTTGAGCGATATCCTGGCGACTCGATGGCGTAGAATTAACGACTTGCCTTGACGCTAATGCGGCACTACGAGCTTTCGCCGATTGTTTGCGACGCTGCTCGCACACACGTGTTGTGACTCAGAAATGATAACTGATGATTTATCCGTGACAGGCTGCAGGTACTGCGGATGGATTATCGTTCTGATTGCAAAGTATGAAATAATTAGGGAGCGGACCGTCGACCATCCATCATTGAGCAACGATGGCCGCTTGTCAGGCGCCGTTCATTTATCATACTCGCTCAGCCATCACCCTCTTCCTATTCCCATCGCATCGGCAATGTTCCATTGTTCGTATATCGGACGTAACTGTCCGTTACTGCTAATTACCTCCTGCCCCTGCGAAAGATTACGCAGTCAAGGTATCAAACGTATTAACGTGCACATACCTCTAGCGACTAGACTCTAG
Source organism: Bombus bifarius (assembly GCF_011952205.1). NCBI lineage: Eukaryota > Metazoa > Arthropoda > Insecta > Hymenoptera > Apidae > Bombus > Bombus bifarius. Next base: position 252,389 of record NW_022884703.1, on the reverse strand, counting down.
TTACTCACAACCATTCGTATACAGATACATGCACGCGTTGGCTTAGCGACCGAACAACGACTCCATTAACCGTGTTTACTTGGCCAAAGATCTCGCCTATCGGTCAACTATACAGTATATGGATGCTGTCGTATACGCCGCGACGCTTTGTCGCACGCGAATGCATTTCCACAATAATCTACCATGCAGTTAACTTGTCGCACGAGGGGCCGCACAGCTACAATAGACACTGAATAGAAACTGAATTCGTCCTTTATCTCTTGGTTTCCCATTTCAGTCGATCTTACAGTTTAAATAACCAATTTGTAACACGAACCCATGTTACAACCTAATAACGACAAATTTAGATTCGATTTTATAGACGATATTTTGTAATAACTGTATGCTTTTAAAAGTAAGAAGCACGGTTTTAAGATCATCAACAATTTTCCACTGCTGCCAAATAATGTTAGAATAATATTTGTATAAATTGAATTAACCAGCATATTGACATGCTTAATAAATACGTGTAGATAAATGTTCATGTATTTTCTAGTGAAATTTATTATTAAAACAACAAACAGAAAGAGACTACATATGTAGTTGTGATTTTCTCTCTTTAAATGTTATTATTATATGTGTGCATAATATATTCCTTCTTAACGTAACTTTTTACAGATTATTTCAGATCACCTCACTTTAAGCAATCGATCCAGTTTTGACATCGTTTGCAGCTGCCGGCGTAAACAAATTAAACGTAGCTTTGAGTTATTAAAGATTAAACAACAAGCAACAGAATTATAAATAATAATTTTATAATATACGTATGTCAAGATTACCGTGATTTTTTAAATTGCAATCGCTGCTACTCTAACGTAGAATTACTGCAAGTTTTACTCTGACGTTATTATTCCAATATTTAAATAAATGTATAACGGTAGTATATGATAGATTTGCGATAGTAACCTCGGAAATCAGTGATCTCGGATCGGAACGACGATATCTATCAACAACGACGATCATAATTAAAAATTAACCTGAATACGTTTTGTTAAAGTTACTTACGATGCGATAGATCGATAAAATTGAGATTTATCGCTGTTGAAACTCAAATTTTTCTATCGAATGATAGAACCAAATTCGCAAATGTTGATATGCATTAGAGATAATCCACGGATAAATTTAATGGAAAACAACCGAGTAGCAGTGATTCATGTTGCAATTCGTGTATCAACGTTAATTGACTTTGACCTTTTAAATAGTGTAGGGTAGCGATCGATTAGAGATGTTGCATTACGTTAACGTGTACTAGACTAAAAGGAAAGAAAGCTCCGGTATATTTACAACTCGACATAAACCCTATTGTTACAGCCGTGACAGCTTGTCTAAACATTTCTAAGTATTTGACTTTTCTTCGTAAAGTTGGCTTTGACCTGTTCCGGCTTATGTGTTCAGTTTTACGCACAATAAGACGAGAAATCATGCTTTGAATTATGCTCCTTTGCTACTGTACGTTAATACCTGACGTTTTTGTTCTTGTTAAAGGAGATAGCATACATTTATACTTGCTTTTCATGCTATCGAAAACTCGTTCCTTTAACTGTTAATGAGATCCAATGTTTTCGGTATAATTATAATCAATCATATCATAAATCAAACTTTCCTAAATCATAGTACAGCGTGAGTCACGTAAGTAAATGTTACGCTTTCTAAAACACAGCACCCAACTATAGTTTATTTATCTGTTAACATTCGAAACGATCCTAGGAGCGTTTTGTAACATTGCATGAGTTCTCAAGACATTGGATTGTCAAAATAATTGGACAACGACAGTAGGGAAGGGGTAGCATAGTTTACATACAAAGATTTAGTTCGGTCAAAGGAAAGAAAGTAGAAAGTGAGAGCTTTTTCCGGAACATTCTGAAGCGGGAAAGTTTACAGGGTCTCGAATCCCGCAGGAATCGTTCCTCTTTTTCTCTCCCTTCAACCGTACATCGATTCGTTTGTCAAGTAACTTTCGAGTTCGGGGGTAAGCCAATATTTCACGAGGAGCGGAACCAAGATTGAGGCTAGGAAGCGGTGGGAAGGCTGCTGACCACAAAGAAGATAAATTTGTTCCGCAATTGAGACGGGCGTGCCGTAGTAAATCTCGTCTATTAGGTATCTCCTCTTCTCTCTACCGCAGGTATAAAACTATAAATTGAGGTTGGAAAGACACCTCCACATTGAGCGTGACCACAAAGAATTACACGTAAAGAACAAGAAGCTTTCGCATGGTTCGTTCGCTTACGCTTGGGTCTTACCGTTTTACGTTTTGCATAACTAATGCATTTTATGATATCATTTGATTAACCATTTATGTTATTATTTAACATTAAATTTTGGATGGATTAAATATAACATTGTCAAAATACATTTTATCGAGATTGATCAGAGAATTTATGCTAACTATAAAATTATGTATTTGCATTTCGTAATTTTACTGTGCCTGTTTTCTCTAATACTTATTCGGGTGTTTCGAATTTACGTTAACAAGTCTTGCGTTTTCTTTACACACAAACGAAGTCACTGTTTTAGAACTTTTAATCAATGGAATCATAGTAGGCGAAATAAAAACTAAACAGAGAGAAAATTAAAACTAAGTAGAGTTATAAAATGTTAAGTAATAAAATGTTACATATGCGACATTTTATTATATTTTTTATATATTTATACGATAATAAACATATACATACAATACATATATATATTTTTTGAAATATATGATATATATTGTGCGTATATACATACGTATATTATGTACGTGATATGTTTATTACTGTATAAATATCTGTAGAAATAATAAAGAGCAGTAAAGCTATTTATGAAAATATTCTAGTGCTCTAGTAAGTTTTTTATTTGCCGCAATATAATCTCTCCATCAAACGAATATAGAAATATAAGTTTTTAATGATGCATAATCTGCAAAAAGCATTTTAAAATGTGTTCTTATTTACATTGATATTACCATTGTGCTCGATATAGAAGACGTATCGCGTGCATTAGAAGTCGTTTTGTCCCTGTCCTTGATACCATTTTTTGACATCGAACTACAAAGTGAACTATAGACTTAAGTTATAGCTTACGTGACCGGTACTTATAAGTTTTTTGAATAATTGCAAGGTACACAAGAGTATGTACAGGCCAGAATTCGATCGTGAACAGAGAAAAAATGTACGCTGTCAGAAAACGTCTCTACCTTTTTCTTCCCGAGCTGTGGTAATATTTTGCTTATTATGAATTATGACCGGGCATTTTTAAACACAACACAGTTCCGTGTAAATCGTGGAAGGATTATGAAATTCAATTTAGCATGCGATGTCATAGAGTCACAGCATGTAAGATGCAAATAAATCAGTCACGTAAGACCGTAGTTACGTTGAACATGTTCCCGATAGATCTCGGAACGTTCGATCTTGCTCGTAAGTCAAACGAAAAGTACAATGCGCCTACTCGATGTATCTACCATTAGCGTAAATGGTATATCGTGCGATTTAACCGTGGTACTTGTTGCAACGCATTCCACCTGTCACGAATCCTCCGAATTTGCGAGACATTTAATGTCATGACATTTTGTCTTTGTCGACTGCATGCTATTGGATTTTATTGTATATTTGCCAGTTAATATTTATGTTCTGTCGTTTTCTCTACTTTCATTTCCGGAATATTTTTTGAACATAACACAACGCAAATCACTTTCTCGATACGATGCTTCCTAAACCTGGCTATACATAATACTCTTTCTAAATAATACATATTCCGATCTGTAGAAAATTAAGTTTATAATTTATAAATATCTTTGCATAAATTTACTACATATTCAGTTTCTAATTCCAAGATGCATTTTATCATTTCAAATTACTTCATTAATATCATTTACTCCCTTATTTGAATTACAAAGACTGCAAGTAGTTAACTTTGGATCACAAAATCAAAAATCGTAGGATTATTAATAAAAGAACGTACAGGTAATAGCGCATATATTAACATACACGTTACATTAAAATCAATCTCGTATGACATTAACGTTTTTTCGCAAACTTAACGGCTAAGAGCCGGAAATAGGTAGGTACTGTTCCAAGTGAAAAATGTCATAGTGATTATACACATTGTTACTACGTTATCTTAATTATGCGATCGAAGAAAGAGGTAGCAGGTGGGAATTAAACCGGAATTTCACAAATCGCAATTACAAACTGACTGGCTTCATTTAATAAAGGCCTAATAGGCCTTTATCGCGGCATAATTAAGATCGCTATTAATGTTCATGGGCGTTGTGTAAAAAGAGGGCAAAAAGTGGAAAGAACGTTTAAACCTGTACAACATCACTCTCCGATGTGTACAGATAAGAGATTTTTAAGAGCGTTCCGGAGTCTGTTGGATCGAAACGCACCTCAACGTTACGCAACCGCATCCACGATGCATGCAGCCACGTATACGTCGAACATTACCTCTGTCGGTTCTTAGAGAGCATGATGTACATACGTACGGCTGTTCGTCCGTTCGTTGGCATTCTGAATCATTCTCAATTCCCCGAGTTCGCCGCAGACGCGTGTTGAGAATGATACATTATTTCCCATGCGAATGTTTCTTTGCTGCGTAATGGGCGATAAATAACATAAATTAATGCCTTATTCCAGACATGTCGGTTATTTATGCCCCGGAATAACTTTATCCCGACGCGTGATTACCGGCAGGCACGCAGCCCTGCGTTTTATTCGCCTCCCCTCCCCTCCGGCCCCGCTCCACTACTCGCGCCACGCTCACTCGCACCTTCACCCTCTCTTTCTTTCTCTTTCGCCACCTAGCCATCGCCATCATCCTTAATTTCCTCTTCTCCAGTCTTATAATCCTCCTATCCATATCGTAGGTATGCGCTGATACTACCAAACTTTAAATTGTTTCGGACGTTCTCAATAGATTCACGAATTTCTATGATCCGTGATATTCATACAAATTACTTTTTTCGTTACATGATACATCGAATCAACTGTATAATATTTCTATAACGATGAAACTGGTCCATCCAATTGGAGATGTTTAAAAGTGTTCCGCCCTATCGTCTACGGTATAACTTCGTCGAATCGGAATTTCGCGTGATAAATTTTATATCTTGAAGACGTCCGTTAAACGGAGGATTTTTATCTTCGACAATTTTTTTGCTACTTTAACGACGGTCTCTCACCTTTTTATTCGACATTTGTTAGGTGCAATAACACCGTTTCGCACGCTGAATCCATCAATTAATTCCAATCAGCGGAGTATATGCACGGTTAATTATGAGATCTCATTATTACATAAAACAAACGTCTGGTTCTAAAATTGTTAGGAACCAGATTAAGACCGAACATCTTAGATGAACGCATGGATGTTGCACAGAAATTCCTGTTACATTCTCATCAGTCAGAACGCGGAATACCAAGATTGTTTCGGTCGCACGAACACGTAAATACACGAGTAGCTAGCAATAAATCGTGGCCTACGGAACAAACCCGAAGAATGTAGGCGAATCTCCACCGCTGTTTCTATATCCGTGGCAAAAGAGCAAAGTTACGAGGCAGAGATTTTGAACGCGATAAGCATTGTTGCATCTACGAAAAAGGGTACACGTGTACCGTGACGAAATTTGACGTAGCAGACGGTTCGTTACTTCGATTCGTTTTCACTCGGAAATGACTTTAGCACCAAGCAATCTGGATGAATTAGCAAAACAAGGAAGGCTCGTTATTATAGTGCCATGTACTTGCTTCTTAACGTATAATTTTCTCAATTATGATTCAATTTGCAATAAACACGAACGTAGAAATTTAGTTCTTTGCTTTACTGTTCGCTTTCGTGTCGGTATTTTGTTATAGTTACTTAGAACGCGTAACGTAGTTTAACAAAGTCGGAAATGAAACATCCGGTAAAAGTAAACGGTATATTAATCTTGTTTTCGTGTTCTTACATAGCGTTTCCTCGTTGGAAGGTTAATATGTAATAAGAAAAACAAAAATTGTATTCTAGCACTAAATCACCAACTAGGCGTAACGAATAAAGATATTTAATTAAATCAATTTACACTGACATGATATGAATAATATACGAGTGAAATTCTTGAATTTCTATTCCAGGAATGCTAAGCGATCTTTTAGGCATTAATAAGTAAGAAACAGTGTATAGCGTAATGAGGTTGGTATGTATAATTACTTGTATCTACAACGAGTAGCGGCGTTCCTTTGAAACTGTATTCAAGTACTGTTACTTCTATGAGAGCGTCGATCAATTAATTCCAATCAACGCACTATTCAGTTAATTAAGAAATCTCGTTATTACATAAAATGGCACCCGACATATTTGTTTCGTTTATTTTAAAGAAAAAGTTATGACATACAAGTTGTAAAGTTTATGGAGAGGATAGTTTCCCTTCTCAGTTACAGCATCGCACAAATACTGCATTTACTAACTTGTTTATACCCCTCCAAGAATCGAAGTAACGACGTAGCGCTGTATTAATACGTTAAATACGTGTTTCTCATTATTATTATTCTATCAAATATTTATACATTTTTATTACTTTCAATATAAAATTTAATCGATAAGAATTTTGTTCGTTCTAAGACAAATAAAGAATGCATCGATCGATAATCATATCTTCAAATATTAGATATTAAATATTTTACTGGAAGGCTTATAACGCCGATACATGATACTAAATTGTTAATATAATATAATAAGTTAATATAATATTTGAAGCAAACTTAAAGCCATCGTTAAAACATGACAGATAGTAAATATGATTTCAATGCATAAATGAACATTAATATCAAATATCGAGGGACTTACAAATCATAATTACCATGATTAATATTAGAAACCTAGATACTACTACTTTCACCTTACCTACTATAGTTGTACATATGTATTTGTATTTCTTAAAAAATTGTGACATAATTCACCCGAAGTAAAAAGTTCTTAAACCATTAAAATGGCTTAAAACACTGTTCCAAGCTTTTGAATAGAAGCCGTACCCAAAAAGGACTTTTTTCCAAGACGCGATGTCTTCTCAGCATTGCAGCTGGGTCCATCTGAAATTTCAAATTAGTTCAGAATGGAATGCAATATCGTATTTGAAATAAAATATGTTAATCACTTCAGCTTTTAAAAGTTAGGTATACAACAACTGATTATTCGTGATTACTTACATCTAGTATTTCAATAGTGAATAATCTGTGGAGGATTGGTCGAGGATAGATAGTGCGAAATAACGAGAACGAAATATTGCTGTCGCAGTCCGTCAAATATATTTTGAATAAATAAATAAATTATTTACAGCCGTACACGTGAGTCGTTAGTGCTAAATATAAAACGTGGAATAAATACTCGTTAATGTTCGTCGCGTAACTCGATAAATACTCGGAGATACCTTGTAGATACACTTCGATACTCGTTGATACTCGTTGATACTCGTTGATACTCTTCGATGCTCTTCGATACTTTTCGATACTAAATCGCTCGCGATCGCGTCCGTTTATTTATACTGGTCGGGGGAGAATCGGAAAATTCGAATTCGTCTACGTTTGACGGTTGCATGTAGCGACGACAATGTTTTACCCGGAGTTTATTTGTTCTTACATTACTTGTAACCTAACGGTCTTGATTAACAGTACGATTTGAATTGTCCTGTGACTCGTGTGCCGTTACAAATCCTTTGTGAAATTTGTCAAAATATTATTGAGTGTAATTCAATAGTGTTTAATACGCATGAAATCAAAAAAATCACGAGTAGACGAAATGAACGGAATCGTAAATACATGAGGTTAAATCTAGGTTAAATTAAATAGAATCAAATTCCAAGTTGCAAGTTAGTTGAGAATCGCTTCAGATGGCGGTAAATACGTGGCCATTGTATAGTCGGTAAAGCTGCTATCTTTCTTTACTGTAATTCTTTTAAACAACAACAATTACGAACAGCCAGAAATCAAACATTATTTGTAGTTTTCATGCATATATCTACGATATATATAGGCATAATTTTGTTTTACGTTTTCAATTCTATTCTTGGCAACCTTATACTTACAATTAGTACATAATACTCTTTCATTATTACAAACTACATACATACATACATATCTATAAAAAACAGACACATAGTTGATGTTTTTCTTTGGAGGTTCAAGGCGATTTTTTCGATCGGTATTTTATTTTAAGCGCGTTCAAAGACAATTTTATGAATATCTTAATATGAAACAGAATGATAATTTTGAGAAATTTCTTGGAAGCTGTTAAAACATGTTTCCTTGGACTATTCGCTTTTTTAAGAATTAGTAAATGCTTTAATATTTAATTATTTAAATAAGTGTATCGAGAGAAATAATTTATCAGAGAAGTAATTTATACCAGTACTGCGTATAAATTGCACGTATATTTCACGTACAAACATAACAAACATATACAAGCAACGTAACTGATGAAATTACGATAGTAAATTAAACTTGTAATATTTGAAGATAGAGCTCGTAAATACACGCATAAGTTTTTACCTTAGATTGTTAAAACAAAAACGATCGATCACAAGCTATAACACAAAAAATAAAAAATGTGGCGAAACAAACACGTTTACGTGATCATCAAATAGTTACTGGAGCGGTTAATATGTATACGCGGTTGGTAGCGGAGGCTTTACGGATGACTTTGGGTAACCTCTTCTAGATTCGAAGTTGTGTCGAGGAATTCTGTGGAAGGAGGTTGGCTCGGTGAAATATGGACTCGACGGTTGCGTCGCCGCCGCAACATTAATTGGTTCTATCGCCCAAACGAACACATGTCGGATTACTCGTCTCGCTCGGTTGGTACATGTACATACGTCAGGCGGCAGCACTGTCGACAAAGAAGAAGAAGCAGAAGCATCGAAGGTGGAGGACGAAAAGGAGGAAGAGGAAGAAGAAGAAGAAAGCAAGTAAGAGCAATAGCAACCACAGCAGCAACTATGGTGTAGCGAGAGAAAAAAGAAGGAAGAGAAGTAGAACGAGAAAAAGGAAGAACGAGATCGGGACAAGTCTGTCCTTTCATTAATCAGCGATTAAGCCTCTGGCCTCGGCCTTTATGAATTATTATGATACCACATCTCACGACATCGCCATCAGTCACGACTCGTCGTGTATCTCAGTAACTATCTCCGGGGCCGCCTGGCAGACGGCTTTACATTTATCACCGTCATCTTTTCAGCATGCTTGATTTATCTTCTCCGCATTATCATCTGGCACTTTGACATTTTGTTTGAATGGATAAGAGCGGCTAATGTCGTTTCGTCTTGGGAGCGGATACACATGGAATACGCGTGTCTGTGTACCACGACTCCCTGTATGTGCGCGAAAATATACGTTTGTATTTCGATTAGCGCCATACAGCTGACGAACTTTAACTTGCTAAAAAGCAATAAATTCTTATCCTTGGATATCAATATCAATCGTACGGATGCACGCTACGAATCTAATGTTTTTTAAAGTAGCAACGGTATTTGGATGTTAAACTTAAATACCTACTTTCACCCAGTACCCTCTAACTGTTCTATTAGTTTAACCGATGGAACTTTAAGTCCTAATTTAAAAGTCTAGGTCACTCTTTATTAATATCAAATAAAATTTTCTCTCTACGAAGCAATTAATATATATATAATAATATGAAATAATATGGAATGCCGTGTTTGCAATCACAGTATTATTTATTATTTTGTAATTATTTTATGATTTAGTAATTTTAAAAACATAAATTTAGATGCTTGTGTCATACGATATCGTTAAGAGATGTATTAAGTAATCTTAATGGAAATTAGAATCTTTGACTGAAAAATCCCGGTCTTCTGCAAATATTAAATACAAGGTAAATAAGCTTATTATTTAATCATACATATCCAGAAACAATATATTCTTCATTCATCACCAGTCAATGTAACAGTAAATCCATTAATCAGACCTGGTGACATTTTGACGCGCGCAGTTATTAATGCTTTTTCTTACCACAGTTAAGATTGGCTTTCCGGCAAATAATATCATTCGAGCAAATACAAGACGTCGATATGGATCGGTCACTTCTTATAATTGTAATTAGTTGGAATGTTATGATATCTTTCATAATAGGATGTTTCGTTAAATGAATAGACAACAAAACGGTATATCGTAGTAACTTGGAACAAACGAATGACGAACATGAGCCAAATGCGGTTCGTGCGAATAGTTTTCCACAATATTCATTTCATAGTGTTATTTGATTTCGAATTTCCATTCGATAGTATAAATTTAAATGCTTCCGCGTTCGATCGCGTACAATTCTTTCAAATTGTATATAATATGTGTATAATTCTTTTTGATGTTTGTGTAATCAAATCATACAAATTCAATTATCGTTCGAAGAAATGATTATAGGTATTTGTACCGCACAGTATTTAAAAATTTAATATAATGGTTTTTGACAACGAATAAAGATAATGTACGGCCGAAAGAAAAAAAAGAATAAATGAAAATATAGTAGACAAGCACTTACCGATTATAAATACGTACATGTTATACAGTTGTTGCGAGTATTCTAGCAATATTGCAGAGGAAGACGGGAGTGTAGTTTTAGTTCGAGGTACTTTCACGTATGGCACTGGTCTGAATTGTATTTATGTATATACCATTCTATTTTACGTTTCAGATTCTCGTGCCAATCTCTGATAAATGTCGACATTAATAATCATAAGTGTAAGTTACGGTCGGACCAACGGCCCAGTAAAAGCTATGGGGAAGTTAATGTCGAAAGAGAGAAAAAGGGAGACAGAAGGCCTGAGGATTAATGCTAATCAAGAATAAATTATAATCATACTAACACTCTCTTCACGGCCTCTGGGTTTTCGTTCGAAGCGAAGGAAGAGAAGCGGGACAGGGAAGGGAAGGGCTTTAATTTATTGGACAACCGAAAAGACATTGCGCGTAAGCGCATAACTTGTGTTTATCAGGATCCGGCCATTTACTCCTGAAACATATTACCGGTTTATCTGTTGGCCGGATAGCTATTTTATTTTAGAGACGTTTATCGTATGCTGCAGCACAGAATATATGTTTAAAATATATTCGTGTACAAATGCGTTTACACCCGTGACAGGAAAACGTTGGTGGTAGGTAAGCTGTCCTGCCTGTTTTCGCGCTAGCACCAACGACGAAACAGCCACGTTTCTGCTTCATTCTGTTTACTGTCGAACGGGCGCGTTACACGCTCGATAGCTCGACGACATCGACATTGAGTGCCGATCATGCTGTTTACAAAATTATGCTGCGATTTTCTGTAAATTTGAAGCAGGAAAGCACCGTTACGCGTCAAATCCCCTTTTACACGTTTGAATATGTTAAACACGCGCGAAACGTTCCTACGTAAAGAGGGAAACCGTTCTTCGCTGTAGTGCTCCAACAGACTGGTTTTCCACAAAATATCATTTTAATAGTGAAAACTGTAAAACTTGTAGTACGAACGATCTCCAAACGTGTGAGAAGAATTATATCTGAAATTATGGCTGACTATATTAAGTTTTGGACAAGTTGGAAAACTTATATTCGATGCATTACACAAAGAAAATTGAACAAACTTAGTAATTCAATTTCTCTCGCTGTAGATATTCGCGTATGTTCGAAAGTGTCTCTCAAAAGTCATGGGATCGATGATCTATCGAAATTAATTCAGAATACAAAGGAAAGTGTATCACAAACATATAAATAAGAAAGATATATCATTGCGATATCGCTTATTAGGTATACGACTTCGTGTCTGTAATTACCGTAGCAATATAATCTAATATACATATGTATATTAATAAAGTAAAGAATGATTCGTGCAATGAATTTCTCCTTGCGAATAAGAACTTGAGAAAATAGTTGTTACAAATGAGCAATTTATCGGGCACGCAGCCGTTAACTATCCACTCTCGTTTTAGCACCTTGCTGGTACTAGCAACTTTCGTTTTCCTCTTTTAACCAACTATGAATATACAACTCTCGTACCAATAACTTGTCGAGAGATATTTGAGCAGTTATTTATTTGTTTTAGTTAAAAGTACGAACTAAAATATACCTAATACTTTGGTTGGAAATACAGACGTTTTGAAAATAGTGTTAAAATAATATGACATAGTTTATCGATCAATCTGATATATAATAAATTACGTATCTAAGCATATGCTCGGATCATGCAAAAAAGATATAATTTTTAAGTTACACAAGAGATCGAGCCATTGACGTGATATTGAATTATAACATCGTAAAAGTTGCAACAACATTGCAATTTTATCTCGGCCGTGTCATAACTTTGAAAACTAGCGTGAACGATAAATGATAATACGAATACGAGCAGCGAGTAAACTATAAACAATATATAACATTGTTGATGTGATATAGATAAAAGAATAAACAGAAATAGATCATCGACGGATCAAGAGGTACATACGCATGCCACATTTATCTGTAAACTTGAAAAAATGTCTTTGCCGCAGTTATTTTTGAAATAGTAGAGAGATAAAACTTGCTGGATCGGTGGTATAACACTTAGAAGCGAGTCGGGAAGATAGTAAGTATATAGGGAGAGAGAAGATCGAGCAGAGCACCGCTTATTTACTCAAGCCGCGAGTTGATGTATGGTCCGCTGCTGGACGTTGTCGGTGCCTTTCATTCGACCGCCTCTTGCAGAGACAAGAGATAACCTCGCCTCTGATCAACGACTCTCTACAGCTCTCTAAAGGCCCTCGCTACATGATCCAAGCATGGGGCTGGCATGAATCTCGAGCCATACGTGGTGGAACCGAGGCCCCAGGCGCGGATCGTGTAATGGAGAACCCGAAGATCGTTCCTCTTTCTGGCCTTTCGAGTCAAGCTAGCCGCGGACATCAGCCTGTGATTCGACCAGCAGCCAGATTTCACTGCTAACGCGATAATTAAAGAGGAATGACCAGCACGATTTACGGTACCTAATGTGCTGCGGTACTGCTCGTTAACTACACTCTGTTAGCTAATGTGACGTAATAGTACTGCGAAACGAATAAAACTTGTTACATGCGTTTTATTCTCGTGACAGACGATTTGAGATTTCAAGCGATGCAATTCTTCACGAGAAAATACATTCCGTGATCGACAAAGTAATTTATACCAACGGTCGAATAATTTGTAAACTTACTCAAATAGGTACGTGCATCATTCGGTTTGGACTATTCTCATTTCATTATTCGTTTCTTTTCGTTTCATTGAAATACAGCTACGTATAATTATCGCTCTTCAAAACTGTAAATCGTGTCTCTCATGCGCGTTATGCGCGAAAATGATTGTGCAAATGAAACATCGCAATGTATATGCATTTTTGAGGTATAAAAGTAAAGTGGTTGAAGCGAAAAGATATGTCTGGTTTTCTCGCTATTTTCGGCAATCAATCTCGTATTCGTATCTTAATATTGATGAAGTACTTTCCAAGATATATGATCCTGTCACTTATTATCATACTTCAATGTTATCTATTTAAGAAATCTGATAATAGCGATTTATCCAATTAAACATCGATACACGAGAAGCAAATATGAATTACTATAACAGCGTAACATGAACGTTCTCTATCCGTGTAGTCGACACGTGTTTGGAGATTATTCGTGATACACGACGGACGTTGCAATTTAGATAATAATTAGAATATGCTTTGTAGAAAGGATCGACTACGAAACTACGCTTCGAAGGGAAATGCATTTGAGCAAGTTTAGCGAGAAAGAACGAAGATTCCGATAGTGTGATCGTTGGCCTTGTAACGCTACTTATAAATCCGAGCCTGACGGTAGAACTATCAGAGTCCGGAATGGAGCTTCTCGTATAATGCGTGTGGTGCTGCCCACGGGGATATACATGAATTAAGCGACGGTTATTGCCCAACGAAATGCACGTTGGAAGTTTATCACTGGACTCATACACGCATACATGCGCTTGTTAACACGCCTGCTTACCGTAAGATTACGCAGTATAACATAACCCGAAGCAAACAAAATAACGCCAGTGTACGACGATTTTCACGGCATTCCTTTATCGCGATCAGATGTTCCGCGCCGATTCGACTCGAATGTACACGTGTTCGCCTTCTACCTTTTCGCGAGTAAATGTTTCCTCGGCCGTCATAATGATGTCATCGTCGATGCGCCGCTTTGCCGGCAAGTACGTATTTCAAAAACCTTATGCTCTTTATTATACTGTGAAATGTTACTGGTGCATCGTATATAAGTAAGTACTATATAGCACGCGGGAACCGATAGATGTGCAAAACCGTTTCCGCCGTCGTACATCCTCTCTGGTTTAAAAACCTCGTGCATCCGTGCAATTTTTCTTCTGCCCCAACGTCTTTATAAATTGCGTTGTATATTTACGTTCGATCGTGGCCATTGGATAAACTGTTATTAAAATACTTGCGCGGATCGAAAATTCTCTTCTGAAATGATAAGATAACTAAGATAAGCGACGTGCAGCTGAACTTTATTGGTAGAATAGTGAAATACATTAACAACTTTGTGAATTCGCAGTAACATTACTGTGCTAAAATTATGTTCAGATATTTTTCTAAATGGTACTAATAAATTATCGAGATTAAACTTGGTGACTATTGTGATATGAAATTTTAGTCTCAGCAAATTCATGCGTTCGGAAGATATACGTTTAACAAATCCTGATCCTGATATACATGTGGCGGATCGGTATCAACAGGAGGCCGACAGGTCGAGGCATCAACGCGGCGCAACACCTCCCGGGCGATCCGCTGGTACCAACCGCCAACACTAGAGGGCTACGACGACAACGAGTCTGTCTATCTCGCTAGCGGTCGAATATACGAGCGAATAATATAAATACCGCACCTAGCGAGACTCCCTCTATGTCTAAGGCAGGGACTACCGGGCATAGCCTTACTGACGAGTCCACCGGTAGTCCTGGGACGAAACGCAAACCTCTCTTTTCATCCGCCACATACATATAACAAGTATCTAAATATCCGACACTATTGGACGTTTCATCTGGCGCCTAGACATAACCCAGATTTAATCCAATCGAACTGTTTTCATTTTCAAAAGTATTTCTTCTATTGACCGAAACATAAATATTTATGTACAACGATTATGCCACTCTTGATGTATCTACGTATGTACCTCATATATGCTATTCGCATATCTCACTAGTACTTATTTCTTTAAAAAACCGATTGTAGCTATTCAGAGTTAACTGAATTTTTTAATCCATGCATAATACAGCATATAATTAGGTAATTAACAAGTAATATTTAAGAATACGCTAATTGTCGAACTCAACTCTAATAGCATCGAAAGTGTTGCATATGTATATACTTACCTGATGATCTGTATCTTTCAAACGCATAAATTGTCAAAACAAGGATTTCATATTTCTGGTTTACACGTCTATGAGAGTATAATAACGCCAATCTGAACGGATGGTATACCATTATGGGGAATGGCGGTGAAGAACCATATAGCCAAATTTGAGGCCTAACAGTCTATTATTTTACGCTCCACGGTAGAAACAAAGAAATAAGGAAGGATCTATACGTCATCAGAGTAAAAGAAGAAATAATTAAGGCAAGCAGCGATCACAAAAAGAGAATAGATATATAATATATAAGATCAATATATCCCATGTAAGCTTAAAAGTGAAAACTTAACCCTGAAAACTTAATAAACAAATAAACATCTTTAAACAAAAATGGAGGCATCGTCGTCGTGCTATTTTGCCACGTTAAAACAATTTGTCTAATGTCTACTGACAAGTTGCAAAGTATATAGCAGGTATAAAAATAAGAACTTCTGGTTTACCCACTTTCCTCGTGACTCCTATCAGGTTTCATTTCAGTCTGACGCATGTGTCATTAAAGTATAACGTTTTATCTTTAATAAAAATTATATTCTTATTACAAACATTTTATTCAACTTTGAATAGTATGCTGTACGATTTTACTTACATGTGTAGTATTCTAGTGTAATAATTGGTTTACATAACGCAAGAAATAAATGGACTTGATACAACTTCTACCCAACTAAAGAAAAGTTGTGTCATGAAAGATATATTACGTGTAGTCTAAAGTAGAAGCGCTAGAAGATCCGATGAACGATTACAAGATGTCTAATATGGCTGTGGTTACGAAGCGGCGTACAAATAACGTGAGCAATGCAAACAAGAGAAACTGGAGGGAATGTTGCAAAATACGGTCGAATCGAATCTCGGTGTACGAGCGTTTGGAATTCTCGCGGACTGGCTACCGATATAGCCGGTAACAATGGAAATGGACTTGGTGAGTATTGAGTGGCCCCCACAAGTGGTCGAACATTCCAACATCGAATCGCTGGTAGAGTTCGAAATGTGAACATACACGCATTGCAGAACGAAGACCACAAGTGCAGTTTCGCGCCCCGTTTCTCGTATGCATGCATACCGCATTGCTAACAGATCGGCCAATTTTCGACGGCGATATGTTAAGACCCCCTACAATGTAATGGCTCCAAATCCTCGGAATACGATATCCACGAAGGTCTTTCGGCTTCGAAACGTAGTATAACCGATTTCAGTCCTTCTGATATTCCGATGTGGTTTCCGTTACAACGCAAACGGTGTCCCAGACTGACTCAAAATCCTGATAGAGAAGGCTGACTGCGGTCTCCCCGCAATGCGACAGTATTGTTATTTTCAATTTGAGTTAAATGATAATTTTATCAGGAGTCATTTTCTTCTTCTTATTTTCTATTGCATACTCAATATGTGACAAATTTTTAGAAAGAGTCTCCTTTAAAGAGAAATTCTGATCTACCGAAAAGATTTTTCGAAATTCGAAACATTAATTAACGTACCTAGTTACGGAACAGCGCGCAACATGGCATTGGGAAGAATAGTAGAATCTTTAAAGTAAAAATGATAAATTAATCGGAGAGATTTGTTATTTCAAATTATTATTTTCGATTTCAATTTCAAATAAAATTTGCTTAAGCCTACCATTATAATATTAAACTCATAAATATATCGGTAGCTGTACATTTCTGCCGTATATGTTCTTGATACTTATGAGTTTTGCTTATAAAACAATATTTCATGTAATAAATGGTTTACGAGTCATTGAAAGTAAGATACGATTGCACTTAATGTAGAAGTTTCTTATTTGGAGGAATAAATTTAAATAAATTCATAGTCTTCGTTTAAAGGTTCGTCTGTAGATAATTTACTGTAATATGATAATACAGCGGAGGTAATAAACAAAACGATAATGAAAACACCAGCGCGTCTTAAATTTTATCTCCCTGGTGTAAATCATTAATATCCCAATGTCGTTAAAATAAGAACGACGTTATTTGATTTTAATCACGTTTCATTGTAAACTATATAACAATTTTTATGTAATTACTCGCATTTTTAGTGCCATTTTATAAGTATCTAATTTGATAAGTAACTATTAGAACCATAGAATGTTGGCCAATTAACGTTGGAGAAAGGTTGAAAACACCGAGCCTTTAGACTAGAATCGGCACATGAATTTCAAGCGTATAGGGTGGCGACGAATCCTTTTGGCGGCAAATGTTACCGACGCATACAGAAAGAAGGGGAAAGGCACACAGGGTGGAAGCGGTTTCGATGAACAGAGAACCGCATTGTTTGTCGCGGAAGGCATTCTCCGCAGTCGGCTGTCACCGGAAACATTCATTACGGCGCGTCGCCTGCTAGGAATCACTAATGTATTCGACGAGAACGACGTGGATGTTCCCGCTGTAACGTTTCCGAGGGAATCGGCGCTTCGCCGAATCGGGAATTCATATGGACAAAGAAGCTATCGGAGGACTTCTCTCGTGGTTGTGCGAGAGAACTAACTGGACTTTCCGTATCTTTCTACCTCTTTCACTGAATCCTTGCCATTCACTTTTTCTGCTTGCTTATGCGCTATATAATATATACGAACTGGACTGTTTTCTCGTTTAGTTTGTATTTTCTGTTTTGCGTTAGATTCTCACGCACCAAAGTATGCATCATCGAGATGTTCGAGTTACATGTGTTAAAATACATATACCATAGAAAATTTTTGTGAATATATTACATGCGCTGTACAACGCTTTTTGCAATTCCATTGCCATTGTAACGAGATACGATGTCATAATTATAGCGGTAAAATTTGAAACCAATCTAGAAATATATTAGGTTGTCCGAAAAGTTTCTTTCGCTTTTTGAGAAAATAATAGACGCACGACGTTTTTTGTTTTATATTATTTTGTCGAATTACGTACGATCCATTTTGTTCCCTTGAGATAAACCCCCCGACATTTCACAGACTTGGCTTCACGTTTGTATGAAGGTGCACTGTTGTAAAAAACATGTTTGCGAAAGAGAGCACTTTTCGGACATGTAACAAAGGGTATATTGCAAAGCTACTCTTACTCAATAACGAATATACCGTATGAGAAATTATCTTAAACGCATAATTAATACTATATCGAATTATTTCATTAAATGTAATGGATAAATGACTGTTTAGATAATTTTGTGATTTATTATGTGCAATATATTTATACACATTTTCAGGTTTGTTTCAAACTTTACTAATTTATCAGGTGGTATGTCATACAAAATAGTTTGTATAGCACATACATGGTACTACATACTCGGAATAACTCTTCACAGGTGTTAAAATGCATTAGTGAGCCTGTATAGATAGACAAGCCAATGCGCTCGAAATACAATAATTCGGAAAACTATTTACTGAGGTAGAAACGTAATGAAAATATGAAGAATAAAAAGATGATGAAGGAACTTCCTACATTTTTTATTTTCTTTACATTTACATTTACAGGGAAATCGAGTTATTTCTTACTCGAAATACAGAAATTGTAAAATAAAAAGACACACATAAAACATATGATAAAAACGAGTTATTAGGTTCATTGGAAGAAGAAGTAAAGAGGGATTGTGGAATAAATGTACAATAAATTAGTAACTTTTTTGTTAATTCTTTTATCAAATTTTATTTGTAATAAAACAATAAAAAGAGATTATTGAAACGACTCGTGTAATGTGATGATGTAATTACGATAGAATAAAACTACATTTAAACATAACGAATAGGGTAGAAATACAAATACGAATAGAAAACGAATTTAATATCTCCATATTTGATGGTTAATTTATGGATAGAGAAAAAGAAATAGACAGAGAAGTGAATGCTAAAAGCTTTTTTACGTAGCGACGCGACGCGTCGGTAGATATACATAGGAACATTATAACAGTTTGAAAATGTCTGATTGTCAATCGTTCTCATCGTCTCATTGGAAATATGGATGAAATGAAATATTTATATAATCTAAAGGATTTAGAGAAGTGAAAGCGTTAATAAAACGAATATATATTTGCTGTACCCTATTTTTTATTTCCATCCGAATTATAATCTGAAAAATAAACAAACGAATTATGCAAAGATTGTACCATATCATTTGTAGTATTTTAATCTTATTGGTATAGTACGGTTAATAGTAAGATACGTAAACGTTTTATCGTCAAAATAAATGAAAAAATACTGTAAACTGTAAAATAAATAAATGGAAGTATAGCAAAATATCGAGACATATTATTTCCAAAAAAGTTCAAGAAGTGTGTTCAAAGAACGATTTAATAAGAATATTATTGAAGCCCGTTGGAGAACGTTAAGAAGAAAGGCGTCAACTTTGTACGTAGTGGGAGGAGAATCTCCGTATAATTTGACAGCAGCCACGGACCCTAATAATTTCTTGTGAAAGAAGGCGGAGCACGCTACGATGAACATATTCGACTAACAGAGTTATATTAGAAATGTTCTTTTACCGGCTCGAATTGAAACGAAAAGAATTAATAACTATACATATAATATACATATAACCAACATTAAATGTCGAAACGTAAATGAAACGATGATATCATTTATAGGATATCTCAGATAAGTAACAATTTTACAATGTTTTTGTATTTCTTTGCATTTACATTCGATACTATTTATCAGTACTAAAGATAATACGTAGTGGAATATGGAACGGTTAACGACAGCTATTTAATCATCTGAAATCTAAAATATGAGCTGGTTACTAAATAATTTTGGTGTTCCCGTTGATTATCGAGTACTAAATATTCATGTTTACCGGCGTAAACTTCAGCAAGTGGAAGATATGCCTGTCAAAGTAGAGATCATAGATAATAAAGCTGAATAGGTTTAGTTTATAGGTTCCCTGAATATCGTTCGCGAGTTAAATTACCGAGCAGAATTCAATGTTCATGCGAGTGTTTTTCGCAACTTTCGCGTTTCCTCACGACTATTCGATCATCCGTGACGCAAACGAATGTTAACTAAGTATAGCCTTCTATGGAATACAGTCGTCATTAGCACGTTTTTTTCCTTCGGCTCGATTCGAATAGATAGAGAAAGAAAAGAAGCAAAAAGGATTAAAGAGCACGACGAGGAGAAAAATAATTTAGCTTGCTCGCCGAGGCAAACGTTATTATCTCGGGAAATCGTTGTAACTTGTAATTTTAGAGCAAACTTCTTGCAAATACGTGGAACAGCTAACGTTACCGAAAGCGTGTCCGAGACAGGCAGTTTATATTGTCGGCTGTTCCGTCGTATTCGTGCGAATGTACATACACGGAAGTGAAGAAAGTAGAGAAGCGAACTGTAGTTTCACGGGTGCTAGAAAGAACAACAACAGTGCCGGTTAAAAGAGCTCGAACGAGCAAGTACAAAGTTTATAGGTTCTCAGAACGATCCGGCCGGGTTAAGTCAAATCGAATGCGCGTGAATACCTACCATAACCGTCACTTTCTTCGTGGCCAGTCGATGATCGAGTAAGCGAGCAGCAAGTATAGCTTTGCCAGAGATTCGAGTCGTTGTTGGCGGGTGTTTCGTCCGAGCTTGGGGAGTTTGATAGCGAGAGAAAAGAGCGTTTCTCGGTCGTAGTGGCGTTGCTAGCAGACCGGTTGTTATCCAGCCATAAGTATACAGAGCTGCGCAAGGGGGGAAGTGCACACATCGGTACCAACTGTGTAATTTGAGGGTAATTCCGCGAGTCGTATAACCTGTAGGTAATGCCGGCAGGCAGGCAACCAGCCAGAGAGTGCATCAGTGCGCTGCTCGTTTCGTTTAATTGGTCGTTCCCGGGTTTACGAGGTTTCAACCGAGGCGCTACGACGACGAGAGATGCTACGCGTTGCAAAGGATAGTTCAACTGCCAACCACCAGCTCAAATCTACTCGCTCAGAGTTTCAAGCATCGCTAGCACCGCTTTCATCGAAACTTTGTCGGCCGGACAAATCTTCCGTAGGCTCGCCCCTTCGCAAATTTCCCTCTCTACTTTCCAGATATAAACGTCTGCTCCTATTTGCTCTCGTAAATCGCTTCAACTTGCACGAATAATTATTAATGAACTATACTTCCATGACATTGGCAGCACTCTTAATGCTTCGTTTACCATTCGTTCTTTTAATCCTTTTTGATTTTTTTAAATTTAGAGATTAAATTACGATACTGACATCGATGACGAAGAAGTGGAAGGATCATAGAGCAGAGTTAGGTGTTGGTAAAAATTGAAAAAATAACGCGTGGTATGGACGGTGAGCGCGCGATCGAATTGTAACGATGATCCTTTCTTCATGTACCGGACCGAATCATCGAGACCTAAAGGTTTGCTATGTAGACAGAGAAGCGAGTAACATACGTACGTACGTAGGAAATGCGAGCAGAGGGTTTAATATTGCTAGCCAAGATAGAAGCAATAAATGCTTGTCAAGTAAATCAGGATGAAGCGCCATCGAGGAGCGCGTAATGGCCGCATTAAGTGAATAACTCACGGTTGCAGTGTCAGACTCCGGGGCGCAACGTGAGCTGTGCGTTGGACTGTTAGGAACTGTTAGGGGTGATAGCGGTGCCATCAAACAACTTTACGGCGTTAAGTGCTCCCGAGACCGACTGTTGATATATTACCAACCTAATTTCTGCCAAATACCTATACGCACGCTGTCTCTCACCGAAACGTGTGTATTAAGTGCATCGCAGCTATGGTCTCCATTCGTTTAACCTGTCGATGGAGGATAGGAACAATATTACTACTAATATTCACAGCATGTGCAAACGGTAGTTTAGACCTCTTTCCTTGTTAATTCTTTCTTCCTTAAAGTTTACATCACATACTTATTTGCAATATGCTATAATTAATGTTGAACAGAACGTTCGATATGTACTTATTGAGTCGAACAATATGTTCACTTGACTCTCGCTAGTGCATGAGAATAAGTAGACGAATACAAAAAGAAAGATTTCTAAAGTTTTAAATACTTCACAGAATTCGGTGTTCCGACATTTAAACAAAATAGAGATCATAAACGAATGACGTGTTATAATGCCGATGATTTACGATAAGTAGATCGTGAGGAATTTGTCATAGTTCTGAAGTAGGTCAATGTGTAATCTGTGTACTTCACAAAAATTGTCTGTGTTTGAAGACAACATTCTTGACTCTTCGAGGAATTTGCAATTATATAGGTACATAGGTACATCCATAGAAAAGTATAAATATAAAATATAGTATAAATATAAAAATAGTAGTATAAAAAAGTATAAATATAAAAATAAAGTATAAAGTATCCAGTTAAAAGTATAAATGACCCAATATACTGGCAGAAAATAATGAAGCAAATGTTTCCGTAAATGAAAAAAGAATAACAGATTCATTTGAAGAGTTTTTGAACTCGATAAGCGACAATTCTGACAAATCTGGAATAAGAAAACGACATAATTAGACGTTAAGAAAATGCATAGAATCACCTGGAAATTATTTTAGTTAAATATATGATATTGTAAAGAAAGTACGTCGAACTAGATTAAAAAAAAAACAATATTTCGTATACACTACTATTGTATAATCTGTATGTGCATTTATATGCATACATGATCAAAAGTAAATGTTGAGATACTTATTACATCAATGTATTAATTATTTAAACTGCCTTTTCCATTTATGATATTTTATTTCTTTATTATATTGTTACGTTAGAGCGACTCATCGCAAGACGCGATTTATTTGTAACAATATAAACTTTAGTGTATACGCAGAAGTGAGCTTTATAACACAGTTACAATGTTTTCACAAAATACAACTCAAGAACATACGTCCGCACTCGTCGTTTAAATATTCGCGATCGGTAGCAAAACGACCACTCAAATGAACAATCAATGTAAGTCGATCTTGGAGGCATTTTTAGTGCGATACAAAGAAACTTCATAACGTCGCAACAATGTGTATTTTTCAAATAAATGATTCTATATTAAACTGTGCACTTCGTTCTACCATATATCCCTCAAATATATCGTAAAATCTGTATAAACAGATTAATCCGATTATCCTATTTATCAGATACACTACTAAACACGGATTATATTTGTGCGTAAAGCGTAAAATTCGAATTTTGAAAAATTACATACAAAATAGCATAGTTTGTGTGCAAAATGAGGTTTGGAATGGCGACGATGTGGAACGGTAGTCGGATGAAAAAATGATCTAGGGATAGGATAATAGCCGCGCGTTAACCAGAAATATTTCACATCGATGCCAAAACGACATCGTTTACACCAAACGCCTTTGTTCGAACTGTTCCTCTGCCTTGGTATCCCGCACGTTCTTAGAATTAGTGACATGGAAAACATGGCAGTTCGACGGCGTGTAGAGAGACAGTGATATACCAGGAAAACAAGCGTAAGAGCGCAGGAACTGAGGAATATATTTATAGCCGCCTCGAGCTATTAAGATAATTTATCGGGGCCATTACCGAACAAACGAGAGCATTAATCTATTCTAGCTTCATAAAGAGAACTTCGTCGACGATTTTGTAGCCTGCGCGCCAAACGAGCACTTCGGAGTAAATTGATGGATCCCCCTGACCTGGCTGAGGACCCTCCGTAAATTGCTCGTAAATTTTTATTTATTCCGCCGCAAATAAAAGTTCGAGATGAAGGGCGAGAGGGAAAAAGAGAGGAAGAGAGAGAGAGGGAAAGAGAGACTGAGAAGCAAGCAACAGTGTGGGAGAATGAAAGAGAAAATGATAAGGACTAGAAGGAAAGAAGGAAGAGAGAAAAGAATAACGCGGCTTGGTTCGTGGCTTCGATTTCCCGACGCTCGCATCACCGTTACTCAACGATTCCTAATAGCATCGCCGATTTTCCACGATCATAATTTTTAATCGAGCCCTGTCAACGCTACCGAAGCATCCCTATATTATATTCTGCCTATCATCCCTATATTTGAAACGCACGTATCAGGGTGTCTTTGTAAAACGAAATACATACGACACAAATATATTTCTATTTCTATTTATACATATACACAGAAAAATACGAGGAAAGAACGGCAACATATCCAAAGCAGCTGGCTGCTGAAGCGAGCAGAACTCTCATAGAAAGAAGACTAAAAAGAAAACACACTGGCCTCATTAAAGAAATAAAAAAAATTTATACATATATCAATACTATTCTTAAGCCATCTACTTTGTTTACTTGTTTGGTAATTGCTCTTTTACCTTTCAGCATATAATGAGTTAATCAGAGATAAGGATAGTTTTACATTCTTTATTCTAAAATCAATGTATCTAATTATATAATTAAAAATGAAGCAATCTAAAATACTTCGTTCATATGCTTGAAGTGGAAATATCGATATGTATACATGTACCCTATTTGCTATCTAATTTTAAATTACTTTATAATTTTAATAATATTAGTATAGAATCGTGTCACATTTTAATCGAGTTTCATTAAGATAATATTAATTTAGACAATCTTCTCTGCTTTTGTTAGGGAGAATAGAACATTGTAAATACGCAAGCTATCGCGCGATACAAAATTTAACTTCTCGCTGTAAATTTATAGATTCTGAGAGTATTTTTCTTCGATTTTCATTCGATTCGGACATAAGCAACCTAAAAGAGAAACACCTTAAATTGCGATTAAAAATATACGTCGAAATCTATCTAATCTGAGCAAAGCAGCCGAAAGATTTCAGTGCGAAGAAAGATAATTGCATCAGAAATCGTCCGTACCATTTGCATATTACGAGACAGGACCTTGCGAATATCACAGTTGACATCGAAACCAAATTGATTATGCGAAAACAGAAGGAGATTCCAAAATGTGGAAAAGGTTGAAAACAAGTGTGAAAGACAGGAAAGTGAGTGAGACTAATCGATAAGGTGAAAGAAAATTGTATAAGAGAACGAAGCGATGCTCATCGTACATCCGCCTGGAGAAATGATCGAATAGGCCGGAAAGGATCGCGTCGGATTCGAAACCCAGTGGCGTGACGGGCTGCCTACTCGCGGCTAGGTCTGCATTGATCAAAGCGGCAATTACTGTCATCGTAATATTACTCGGGACTCGGGACGTTACTCGTGGCGAGGGTAAAGCAGAGGGGCAAGGCTAAATCGGCCCTCAGACTCTCGGAGACGTGGTGTGGCACGGCTCCTCGATGTTCTAGTTACATAGTGACGTGCTTAGGTACGTCGCAAGTAGGTTGCGAACATTGATCGACTAAATTCAAACCCTCTTGAAGAATTAATTTCAAGAGAAAGAAGCGATACTTTCAAATAGACTGAAATCTAAACGCGACAGATTTAAATCCCCTATGAGTACTTCGAGGAATAAGAAAACACTCCGAAGAGGAATCGAACCTGGTCGAATAGGTTCGAACCTTTACAAGCGTCTTATCGGAAACTCTCAATTTGTTGAAATCAATTTTCTCAACTATCATTTTTGAATCGCTTTATATGCAAAGGTTAAGATAAAATTTATTTATTGTTCTATTTATCGTCTATAATTTTATAGAAGACTTCTAAAGTCCTAAGAATTCAATGATACGGAAATACCATTCTGACACTCGCCATTTAACTGCTACTTGTAAGGGGATCGATTCGTTCAAATATAGAAGTAATTGCAAGTAAATTTTCGATATCTGTCGATAGTCGTCCCAAGATTCGAAACAAGTTTGCGAAGATCGTACACTTCGCAATTAAAACAAGTGAGCCATTTTACCTACCTTACGAGTAGGATTCGAACACGATATGAAGTGATCCTGTCGTATTAAATTTGATTTGGATTTAGGAGTATATATTGAACTTGATCCCATCACTAGTTCTAGCTCGTACACCATCCTACGTCACCGCACCCCCTGGGCCATACCGCTTCGCCGCCGCTCGTTTCAGCCGTTTAAACGTTACTCGCTCGTATAGAGGCTGCCTGTGTAGCTCGAGTAATGATTTCCCGGAATCGCGTTTGATGTGGCGGCCCGTTATTAGTTTTCTATGGGAGAACCAGCAATTTTTCACGTCGCTCGTTTTTGACCCCCGTTATGATTTGTTGGCTTCGGATTTTACACCGAATACCAGTTGCTCGTGGGTGGAGGAGCACCGATAGTCACCCTCCACTTGCCGACGTCGTTTGCCTCTATTGCCCGATCCTTTTCCCGTGAGCCAGCGTTTCCCAAACCGCGTCATAATTTGCGCCTAATCGGTTTACTCTCTCCTCGCAAATTAAACGTTAACAATAACAACTGGTCCAAAACGCTATTCAAAGGGTTACCATTATCGAAAACTCTTACGATAAAAAAATACGCAATTGAGTAACTGTTCTCTAACCAAATCTCACACATCGTTGGTTTACGTTAAATTATTTTGTTCGTACTATGCTTAAATATTTATACGAAACAGCTGAGTGTATTAGATGAAAAATTAACGAGGTGACGCATATGAAAGTATATCATTTCTCTTAGTTAAGTATGGTCTGTGTATGTGTTTTACGTTATTTATTTAAATGTAATATCGCATTTCTTACATTTCATCTCAACGCAGATGGTATAAATCTAAAGATAGCTGACTGTTGTATGGAAGGAAATTTGAGAAACACTGTTGCCGACACGTTCTTTCGAAATAATTCGTTTCCCGGTTGAATTATGACCGAAATACTCGGACGACTGCGGAATGGTAATTCTTACAAATTCATGACACGGCAAACTGATAACGTTGACAAATTTAATTACATTCTGATCATGCTGTAATGAAATTTAAACAAGAAATAAATTAAATATTTCACGATATTTTTTTTTATATTACTACGAAAGCGCAGTATATTTGCAAACTCGTTCATTCAGATAAATATATAATTTTTTATCAATTTTAATTTAGACATACTCTAATTGTTTTCTCTAATTGTTCTTTAAGTTCACTCTCGTTCTTGTAAGAAAAATAAAAATCTCTATTCCTTTATACATTCGTTAATTTATATAATATTTAAATATCGATTAACTTCTAAAATAATTTAATCCGTCTAAACTGAAAAATAGGAAGATGTTTTGCTTCTCTTATGATAAAGGCGTGATTTAAGAATTTCAAAGATTTAAAAAAAAAAGGTGTTACTAATTTGACTGGTAATTTCTGTGTGACACGATTAGAATTTCGAAGACCGACCAAGGGAAGAAACGTGATAGGGTAAGATGGTAGCTGGTGCGTATACTGGGGGACATCAGAGCTGCTGACACAAAGCGATAAATCCAACACGTTTTGGAAAAGGACAGGGGGAAAACTCGTAGCCGGTCAATAAACGTCAGAAAACGAAGGAAGCGAGGCAGGATATAGAGGCTTAGTTATGGTGCGGTTTCGTGAAATTCTTAGTGGGATAAGGTTGAAAGCTGCTTCTAATAATGGTATAGTCGCTCGGGGGTCAAACACGTAAAAACAGGGCGAAGATTTATGGTGCACCACGCTTCGCTCAGCGTGATGCTAGATAGAGACTCCAACGAACGGACGGTTAGAGAGGGAATGCCGGATCAGCTTGGAGTTCCAAGTACAAAGAGAATAATGCTGTGAAACAAGCGCAATGCAGTACTCCGAAATCGTGCCACATTCAAGAAAACCAGCAGGTACCAATTGATTTTCCTCGATCTGTTGTCACCGTCTCGTTTTTCATACCTGTCCTTCTTCGAATACGTTCAACGAGTAATAGACCAAGATCGTAACAGATTTCGAAAGTTATGTCGTTTCTCTTTGTCACGCAACCTGAAGAAAATGTTTAGAAACCGGAATGCAACGAAAATATTTCTGTACCTTTGTGCTAGAAAACATTTAACGAGTAGGAACAACAGATAAATCAAGGGTATAATCTCCTCCTATATTATTTACTACTTGTAATATCTAATTATGTGAACAGAATTTTCCATTATATTATTTGTATTATTGTTATTTGTATCTATTCATAAAAAACTGCATGTGACATATTTTCTCTTTAATCTTCTTAATTAAAATAAAGCGTGAATGTTGAATTAATTTAATTAAAACGAAGTAAGAGTAAGCATGATTAATTCAATGTATATATAAACATTGATATGATCGTGAAAATGTAATTACCAGAAGGCAGAATGGAAAGTGCCGAATAGGAAATTGTAAAAGTAATATAAATGCGTTTAATTAAATAAGTTAATAGAATACAATAGAATATTAATACGTAAGGTTATAATAAATAAATATGGTGTTAGCCGGAAGCCATTCGAAGCCGAAAGGATTGGAATAAATAAATAAAAAATTGAAGAAGACAAGATATATAAACATTGAAGCGTCATACATCGTAACTCAAATTTGACTACATTTTGATCTTAAAAATACAAACTGAGCACAAGGAAAATAAAATAATAAGAGTCATCGCTTGCGTAATGTTTAAGTAATGTAAAAACGGTATAAATTACTGTTCTTAATATACAATTAAAATGCAATTTTTAATTGGAACGTTATAAAATAGACAGTTTGAAAATAATAGGATGAAACTTTTATGAAATTTCGGATACTATTATATGTTATACATCTGATCTACAAAAGTTTACAATGTATTTGATGGCAAATTATCTTTGAAAATTAGTGCATTGGAAGTTAGTTCGGACAACCAACTAAAAAGAAACTGTCGAAAAAGTCCTGTAGCAACCAAGCTATATTTTTACGAAAATGGATCTTAGACTTTCAACTTGCAGTCCTGCGCGACCTTCCGTAGGATGTCCTGTGGTGTGAGCCAGATACCTGGTCGTGAAAATCGCGGAAATATGTGGGAGGTCTTTATTCAGGGTGGAAATGGAAACAAGAGAAAAAGTAAGAGAGAGAGAGCGAGAGAGAAAGAAAAGGGCTAGCGTGCATTCAAATTATACTATGCTTGTACCAAGAGTGCTTCTCTAACTTTGTAAGCTTATAAGATACAAAGAAAAACAGATAAATAACGAAAGCATGAAACAAAGAAGAACAAGTAAGTAGGAAAATATAATAAATAAATAAATAAGTAAATATATAAGTAAAGTTACGTTGATAGACAGATAGGACAGAAAAGTGAGGTCAAGAGGAGGATGGGGAGGGTAGGAGGAGAGAGAAGGTGTCAGTGAAAGAGAAAGAGAACTCCATCTATTTTCGCCTCCCTGTTCCAAGCAGAAGCAGGATGATTTATGCGGAGCGAGTGCCGCGTCTCCACGCTGCGGGAGAATTCTCGCTTTCAGTTCTGCACCCAGCCGTGTCGCCAGGGTGGCAGAGTGTGGCATTGCCTTCACTCTCTCAGTCTTCTCAACATCGCATCGCCGTGAGCACTACGATGCATCTTTCTTGGATGACGTGCAACTACCGACCTTCGTTCTCCTCCTCTCTCCCTCTCTCTCTCTTTCTCTCGCTCGCTCGATCTGTCGCTCTTTCTCTTTCTCTTCTTTCTTTTATGCGCGCGCTCACACGCGTGGATGCTTATTCAGAAGAGAGGCTAATCATAGAGCAACGACAAACATTCTGAGTTATGCATGTTCTAAATGAACGGTTCGTACAAAAGCGATACGTTAAAGAACTCGCTTCGAACGAGCACACATATTTTTGTGACGGATGCTGAAAGATTATTTTAGTTTTGTTCGTACGCTCAGCTTAAAAGCTTCGTGTGCTACTGACCTTTTTGCTTTCGATCTATTATTCGGTAAATTTATCATGGCCTTCCTAAACGAATAATTTTGGATATTTATGGATATTTATCGAATATCGTGGCTACTATTTCATTGCAAACATTTCTGTCGATACTGCTGCTAGGAAGTAAAACGGATATTATCCGATTTATAAAGTGGACCTTCGCATAACGCATGGGATACGTTCCAAGTTGTAGCAAACAGCGTCATACGAACCACATGTATTACATATGGACTATGAGTGTGATGTTACACGAGTCCGCATTAGGGAACGCGTTATATGGAAGTCCACTGTATAGCACTTGATTCGCGAGCTGCTCGTATTCCACGCAAACGAATAATAATATTGATTGCGAACAAACGAGATGGAAAAAATGAGAAATCAATCAGCTATAATATATTTTACATGATTTAATACTAGAAATACAGTTTCCTTATTTTTATAGGATTAATTATACCTAGTCTGTCTACATCTTGAAAACAATTGCTAAAAAGAATGCTATTATTTCGAACATTCTACCAAATGTCCAAATTGGACAAATTGTGAATGTAAACAACTAAATAAAAAAAAAATTATTTTGAACAAAACCCGGGAGAATGCGCTGGTTTTTCTGTAAAATAACCAATTTATGGATAATTATGTGTGTTAGTAGATTTATATATAAATAAGTTGGTTGAAAGTAGTAACTTTTGTTGATTTGTTAACGAGTCTAATTACATGGTTCTCCCAATATTAATATACAAAATAATCATCAATTTAACGAATTAGCACGGGTTATGTACGTAGGTGCCATAGTTGAATCGAAGCTGCACACACGTCCATTACTCTTGCGGCAAGGAATACAGACTGCTGCGAATATTACTAAAGAAAGGTGCTTTAAATTATCTTCGATGAGTAGAGTGGCAACAAAGGCACGTGTTTTGCTTCTTCACTCAGGATCCATTTATCTCCGCCGGTACAATACGGGCCGCGTTTGACACATCTATCAGCGCACAATACACATCTATCAACCCAACCCGCCCCTTCTTTACTTTCCGCCCTTTCTTCTTCTTCTTTTTCCTTCTTTCCCCCGCCCCTCTTTTCCTACTTAGTCGGTGCTTGTCTGACAGAACAACCTTCCGACACGCCGCAACCTTACCCCCACTACACAGAGTAAATCGAGAATAGAGGCATGACTGATATTTCGGTCAGCTCTTCCGACGTAATTACTCTTTTCCTGCTTTAATTTTCTGCTTACAAACGATCTATATATCTGCGTATTTATCAAAAATAACTCCTATTTTTTATAAGAAATTTTTAATTGACGTTGCACATCGTTTGACGTTACATCCATTTCAATTGTTCTAAACATCCATTGCTTTGTATGTTGCAATGATTTGTAGATTATAACAATACCGGATTTACAACGCGTAATATATGTGAAAGTAAAACGAGTGCAGTGTCATTTGTTTATCTGCAAATAACGTGTAATGCTTTGAAGTTGTTAAAACATTATCTTCTATTGCTTTCGATTAAGGCAACATTCATCCATTATATAAGATAAATCGGTTAATTTGAATACCTTAAATATCGCATTTGTTCTTGACGATAGAATATTAGAGAAACATTAATTTCAATGTTCGTTGGAGTAGATTTGTCTCCATTAATGTGTCCCCGGCGGATATCTTTTTCTTTCTCATTATTATTTCATTATTTCATTATTTACATCTATTCATAGGTTGTTAATCTGATCTTGACCACAGCTATTATGATAAAGATATTTGATAATGATAAAAATATTTCCATATATAACCTTATTAAGAAATATCGTTAACTTTCAAACCTGGGAAAATATGATTATGAGAAAAATTGTTTAATTGTCTTAATATTTGTTAAGATAGAAGATATCACATATAAATATATGCTTGCAAATATCGTGTAAAAATTATAACGAGAGTATGAAGTAACAGTGAATTAGTTCTTTCTTTGATATAATGATTAAACGAGCAAGAATAGATTATGGAATGATTTTTACTTGTGATTATGAATGAATGAAAAAGAATTGGCCAAAAATTTTTAATGCGGAAAATCCATTTTTTATTAACGCCAATCTTGTATTTATAAAAACACGCGACGCTTTAAAATGAAAATGAAATAAATGTCACCGATCTATCTCCACGTGATGTCAAATGAAAAACCAATTGCCATTTTACAGTTTTATTATAACTTTTTAACAAGACATTTATGAAATCATATTTAAATATATGTATAACATTCGTTTCTCTTTTTTTCTTGCAGGAGATGTTAGCTACGTTTAATAGGAAAAAATGGGATACTTTGTGCATGAAAAATTACTTCATAATAAAATTTTCTTTAAATAATAAAAACTAAATGATACATTGCGTATACATATAATGTCAATGTAACAAATAAAAAAATCGTAGATAAGGGATATCGATAAGGATAGGATGAATTTAAAATGCAAATTATAGTATTACATCTTGGTTGATAGTCTCTGTTAACAAAAACTAGATTAATCTATTTGGGCAATGATGTCAATGAACAATTTAAACAATAAAGAAAGAAATTTATATATGTATGTATAAATAACATACGTATACATTAATATATACACATATATTAAGTACATAAGTCCCATAGAAAGTGAATAGTACGGAGTCCAAAAATGAAAAATGTAGTTACGAATAGTTTTATGTTTATGACGGTACAATAATGAGCATTATCGCAAAAAATATGCAGTGTAAATGTAAAAAAGAATAATAGAAGGAGAGATGTCCGTAAATTAACGATTGTAAAGGCTGTCTTGGGTCAAAGCAAGCCGCTAAGCCATGGAATCGTCATTATCGCTCTCACGAGTGGTGACGCTGATAGATGCCACCTCTAAATGATGATGGATGGCTCGTATAACTGTCGCAACACACAGCTACCCGATGAGCTTCGTATCTTGATTTACTGCCTGTCCCTTCGCCATTTCGCAATTCCACGTATACACAAGTATGCCTATTTTTATTATCGCCGCATCTCTCTTAATTTATTTATTTAACAATATTATACTACTTTACTTAAACTACTTCTACAAGGTCAGAGAATCTGACACCGACAATTAGACTAAGGATCAAATTTCATCTTGAATGGTAAGTCGTTGGAGAATACGTTGCTTATATCGAAGATGTCAACATGAAGAGTAAGCAAATAGATGTTTAACACGTTTGTAGCGTATACTGCTTTAGTTACTAGTCGACAAATATCCAATTATTGCTCGATAGAATTTCACGTATAAATAATGTATTAAGAAAATGTAAAAACTCTATAAAGTTATATTTATTCTATGTAAAACGAGAACAATTATCATGAAACGAAAATCAACCGTGACAATAACACCGTTCATTTCTATCCAATTAATAATAGTCGATTCTATAATTGTTTACTTTCTAAATTTTATTGTGAAAATAATTTAAGGTAATATGTATACAGTGGCTGATGAAACTGTTTGAACGCTACTAAAATTTTAAACAGAGCTTAAATTCTGGAAGTAATATTGTTACTGTAAGACACAAGTACTGAGATTATATGCGTATGTGCACAAAATTTCAAGTAAATCGGATAATATTTGTATGTAGAAGTTAGAAAATATTCATTGCAAAGATATACTGAAATAGAGATCGCGGAGATGTTCAAGCGGCATTGATAATTGTACGGATTTTATTTTATACTAATATTTAGTTGGGTCTCCTTTGGCATCAAGTACACTTTTTAGACATTGTCTTAGACATTTGTCATTTTAAACAAATTTAGTGGACCTGTATGTAACATATGCTGTGTATTATACAATAATGATTTTTGTACAATTTTGAACGTATGTTTGGGGTCATTGAATTACTGGAAATAAAAATTGTCCAATACAGTAAAACTCCATTTTTATGAAATCCATTTAACTAAACGAAATTCTAGTAATGCCCGATTAACTGATCTTTCACTGGTTGAATTCATTTATCTGAACCTGAGCTCCCATTATATGAAAGAAAGATAGTAGGTGGTGGGGATAATTGATGAGCTTCTGTTATATCAACTCCAATTATATAAACTGTTTGTCCCCCGACAAGTTCTGATAAATGGAGTTTTACCGTTATCTGAATTTTGTACCACTTCCTTTTAAACCATTTTCAAAATATTTAAATACTTAAATATTTAAATATCAAATCCTATGTATAAACGCGACCACTGCCGTGCTTTACAGTTGGATGTATTCATTTGAACTTCCTTCAGACATATATGACTCTCATTCGTTCTAAATACGTCGAATTTCTTTCCTCCCAAACAGATAACTACGTGGCTTTTTGCACGTTTTAAAAGCTTAGCTTGATTCGTCTTAGCTTGGTTCGTTAATAAATAGTTTCTTCCTTGGTATTCAGAAATCATTGTTCCGTAAAATCCTGCGACATAATTCAACATAAACATCCCTTTTAAAATTGTAGGCAACTATTTAAGCGAACATCGAAGCCAAAGTATTTTCTATTTCGTGTAATAATCTCCTTTTTTTTTTACTACTCAATTTATTAGTCCAGTTGTATAGCGTTTTATCTGCAATTGCTTCTTTGGTTTTGGATTTTTTAATACAATTAGTATAATATAATGAACTAGTATAATAGATGTATCTACATCTCCCTAATTATACGACTATACGATTATACATCGTTTTTCAATTGTAACAGATATCAATTTCCTCTCGCATATCTGCGTTTCTAATTTTTCGGAACCCATTGTCACTATACAAGCTATTACAAACTAATATCATTCACAGTGAAGCACAAAACATACTAAACGATGTTTCTGCGCCAACAGACTCCACTAATGTTTATAGTACGAAAACATAGTACGAAAACATTGTTCGCTCGCTCGATCTCTAGGCGTTCGAATACTTTTGTGATCCCATTTCAGTGCACTTATGCAATCAATATTTCACCCTAAAACATTATTCGATTTGCTTCTGTATATATGTAGCAATTTCGGTACTCCTGTGTCTTTAGTATAATTGCAACATTACCTTCAAAACTTAATAGTGGGCGCTCAATTCTTGGGTCGCTTATGTACATATATTAAGTTGTCCGATAAGTTTCTTTAGTGTTATGAGGAAATAATAAACGCACAATGTTTTTTGTTTTATATTATTTTGTCGAATTACATACGATCAATTTTGTTCTGTTGAGATAAACACCGCGACGTTTCACAGATTTGGTTTCACGTTTGTATGAGGGTGCACTGTTGTAAAAAACATGTTTGCGAAAGAAAGACACTTTTCGGACAACCTAATATATAATGTGTAAATATAAGAAATATAATATAATATAATATAATGCCACGCAAGAAAACTCACCAATACTGGGATTTATTAGATAAAAATACTTTTTCTCTGTTAACTTCTATTTTTATGTGAGTAATTAAAAAGATTCAATTAACTAAACTAGCTGCATGAAGTAAAATGAACCATAAATGTATTATACCTAGGACGTAAATTATGGAAGTTATTTTAAATACAACGCTTTGAAAGAAAATAATGGCAGTATACATACGTAGAGCAGTAGATTTATCGCAAAATACAAGATACGTACCTTTAATACCTCGATTTTTTCTAATTTTACTACTTGGTTCGAACCTTATCTACTCGTTTAATTTATATCATCCGCGGGGGACTTCGAGTTATCGATAACATGTCAAATATATGATTTATTACTTCTTTATCACGTTAGTGCCAAACATCCGCCTTTGTGATATTTTTCTACAGCCAGTAATATCAAATGTTTAAAGATTAAATAAAGAGCGCAGGTTTTATTGATAGAGAATATTGATAAAACGAAATCAAGTTTTGCCGAATTCAAATTTTTTAACTTCAAAATAAAGATAAAAAGAATTACATACGTATACATGAACGGATTTTCTCTGAAAAAGTAATTCGACAATATAGAATAACGATTTCCTGTTTGCGTTTTTATTTTCGACAAAATAAAGCTTAAGGATTGTCCATGTACCTCTGTACTTGCCACGCTTTTGACTTGGTCGGTCGCACTATATATTAGTATTTCGACAGTATTATGAAAGATACTGATTGATATCACATTTCAGCGAAATTAAAATTTATATTTGAAGATATTGCTGAAATTGTTGTCCATCTTGACATACATAAATTATTGCTCGTCGAGTCACGCAAGTATGGACTGACGCCAATGAACTTTGAGCCCATAATTGCACAAACGCCTGTATAATTCTCTCTTGTAATTGTTTACGATTTATCTGCTCAGCGTACGTAAGTTGTTTAATACAATCCCATAAAAAAGAACATAATGAAGTGGATCCGAGATCATCGAGATCAAGCATGGCATTGCTAATGTGTACATGATCATAAACATAGGAGTAAGCCAATACAACGCATACCATTAAAGCGCGATCAGTCAAGTCAAAAGCAGGGCAAGTGCATTCGCAGGCGAAAAATTTTTGAACGTAACTTTCTCGAAAATGGAGCAGCAAACGAGAAATCGTTACTGTATATTTTCGAATTATTTTTGCATAAGGAATCCACACATGTCCG
The DNA here is from genome assembly GCF_011952205.1 of Bombus bifarius. Lineage (NCBI taxonomy): Eukaryota > Metazoa > Arthropoda > Insecta > Hymenoptera > Apidae > Bombus > Bombus bifarius. The sequence goes on along the minus strand of NW_022884703.1, from coordinate 215,753 downwards.
ATTGTACTACTCGTACCGATACACTCTGTATGTAGTACGTGTGATATTATACACTAATGTGCTATACACACAAATTATACTATACACACAGTTTAGCTGTTCATCATTTACTTGCACAATCGATCGAATGATTAATTTGTTCGTTATGCGGTGCTGCTCGTAATAATTAATTAATTGAAACAAATCGTTATCATGGCGGAAATATTATCTACTTGAGCATAATTATCGTGACGCAACAAACCGCAGATGTTTCCGACGAGTTAAAGTTTAAGTTGTCGAATCAAACCGTTTCCTAATTACGTTCCATAATTGTATTATGTATTACGTTGGTTATATCTTCAATTCGTAATATAAAATGCAACATATTACGAATAAGTACTTAGCTACGTATATAAAATTTGAGACGACTCCAACGGAATCTAAGCCCTGATTCTAAGTCTGTTGTTTAAATCGATTCGCTTTCTAAGCGGTCTTTTTTCGATAATAGATAATGATAGTATAATGCATACAAAATTATGTAGATAACGGGTTATTTAGCGTTCGCGCCATTAACTATACTATATCATTAGAATCGTACGGTATGGCATATCTATAAACGATGTAGAAACCGGATGCAATTTCGAAAATATCCGCTATTACGATGGCTATACCTGCTACTCGAAAGACCATAGATTATACGAGATACTTTCGAGAATTTTAAATGAAGGTGAAAACGCGAAAGTGGCTACGGTTTCGCCGGTCCCAACGTAGCCAGTAATAAACGAGAGCTTTTTACTCGAACGGCGTTGAAGGATCGAGCTGATCCACGTATCGCGTGCAGATGACCCCCTTCCATGTTCCTTTTCGTTTAACGTGGCACGGCCGCGGGACATCGTTCATCACTCTGATGCATAAGCCTCCATAATGCTTGACAGCGAGCAACGAGATGACCGTACCAGGCCACGGACATTTCCTTCTCGCGTGGCTGAATTAACGCCTCGTCATTAGCAGCCTGTCTCAAACTACCTGATCGCGGCCGAAACTTCCATGTCCCATGCCATGCCATGCCATGCCATGCCGTTGTGACACGCCTTTGTCCGCCGACATTCCTCTACTACCGTGCCACATCTTTTACTTCCATCTATTATCTACGCAATAGTTTCGCAACTCCCACGGCAATGCAAATTTTCATTTTCTAAACTTCAGTGTATTTACATACCTACTTCTCGTTCCTTTTTTAAATCACGAACTAAAATTTAAATAACTTTATTTATAACTTGACTGTATTTTCTATCTGGGTAAGTAACGTGGATAGGACTATACTAATACATTCTGTTTTACTATATTCCCGATTCATGTTTATTGCGCGTAGATGAAACGTATTCGCGTTTATTACATTTACTTGATCGAGAAAATTTCACTTTACGAGATATACGAATTATGAAACAAACGCAGAGAAGAATTTCCATCTTCTTCTTATTATTATTGTTTTGCGTTTTACATCGCATCGATTGCAAGATCATCAACATCGATGTTAACTGTGGATGTACTTATCAATGGTCAAATGTCTGTGTTGCTTGAGACCCCATCTCTCATCTCTATAGCTTTTAATCGATACGAATTTTTTCCTTTCTATTTATTTTGTCTATTCTAGCTAAATAGAAAGAGTATGAAAATATATGTGTGCTAATAAATCAAACAAAACTGCTTAATAGTAGAATTATTTTGCGTAAAAAGAGAGTGACATTTATCTTAAGTCTTTATATCGAAATATCAGCCAAATATCAACTAAGTGATTGCGGATTTTGTCATTACCACCTTATGACAAAATCCGCAATCAGTTAGTTGCCAACCCAATGAATCATCGATACGATTTGATCATGTCTAGGTCGACTATTTTCATCACTTACGTCGATTCTATTAATTCGTTTCGTCTGGAAATATAATTAATTCTGTTATTAACTAATTGGAAAATGCAACGGCACTGTGATCGATTGGTTGACCATAGTCAACAGTATGTTAAAAAAAGATCAGCGAATACGCGTAAAAATAGATGACGTTACCATTTTTCAAATGTAAGTCTCTTGCAAATGAATTTACATTATGTAGTTGATCCGTGCGATCGTTCTTTTGACATCGTCCAAATTTCTTGACCGAATCACGTACTGCATGCTATCGAACTCGTTACAGGTCGAAACATCGTTTCACGATACGTATATCGTATAATCCAAGATGAGAAAGTAAATCGTTAAGTCGGGGGAAAGAGACAACCAATTAAAGAGAAGGAAGCAACGGTCAAAGTGTCGGATGATCGGTAAATTCAACCAGGGAATAACATTGTGACGTTCTCTCGGCTATGTTGTTTCCCAATTACGACAGAACGGTGGAACAAAATCGGTCGGGTGGGGAAGAAACGCAAAGATCAAAAAGGGGAACACTAATCACGTTCGACGTCCGTCAGTCATTGAAATTCAGCGATCCCTCGTGGCTTTCCGCAAATCTAACCGCGGGAGTAGTTAGTCGGCGCAGAGAGGAGAACGACACTGATCGATAGGTTCCTAACGGACGGTTGAGGGGTTGTCGAAGCCTTGACCCTGCTCTTCCGTCGGCAGCTTTAATGCTCGCGGTCAGCGGGAGCCGACGCTCTCTCCGCTCGTCCAGATCGGAGCTCAGCTGTCTGCTCAGATAGGAATCTGGTCGGGGCTTAATGACGGCTCGTGACGGACGGGTATCGAAGCCGGCAGCACTGGCCAGAAGAAGAAGGGTTGGAGGAACGCGGGAGTCTGGCGTGTCACATCAACGGCGCCGCGAGATCTACGGCTTCAGTTTTACCAAACGGATTGGATTCTTTTCGTTTTGGTAGCTCTCTGCCTGTTCCACTCTTGCTACCCCTTCGCGTGTGCACACGTATACATACAACAAACCCGTACACGCGCGCGCGCGCATTTCTCTTTTCTTCTTTCCCTTTCTCTTACTCCGTCTCTTTCCTCTTCACTCGGTTTATCTTTATGTTTCTCTCTACATGCTGTCAATCCAAACAAAGGCAATCGGATAGCCAAGCCGATGCCGACCATTCGGTCGTTGCCTGAATCGAGTTACGAGCGTTTTATTCGTCAGTGGAATGTCCTTCTGATTTTGAATTCCACCAATTCCACCCTTCCAGCCTTCTCACAATCGATGGATTACTTCACGGTATATACATATAGTTTTAGGCAATGATTTTACAGAAATTATTCGTTACTGAAAAATATCTCACTTCCTGAAAACGTGATTAATGTATTTTGTTAACGCCACCGTCTCTACTTTACGTGTCTTGCAATGAGGAAAATCTATTTTAATAATGATCTAGCACTTTACACAGAAACGATACTTTCTCGACGATACGTCGGGCTTATCAAATAATTATCCTGCGATCGAGACAAACGTTTCGAGTAACATTAGTAGTTTTGTACGTACCTGTAATTACCTACATAGTGCAATACCCTACTAAGTGTTACATCGTAATATGGTTCCAAAGCAGTGTGTACAACATATAAATACGCACACAGTGACGTATAACGAGACCATTACGCGACCGTACCACGTAAGCGCGTATACTCTACATATTTTTCCTCTCTGTTAGCAACGGAAGATCGATATATTTTCTCACCGACGTTGTTGCTATGTTGTGCATTGTACAGTCTCGAAACATTGACGAAGAAACGAAACACGGGTATATAACACAGAGGCGGATCGACTTCTATAATGCCATAGACGCGTGTTACATACTCGCATGTATATCTAAATAGTATACATATCACAAACATGTGTGCGTGTGAATCTATTATATATAAATTAACGAAATAAGAAGCAGCAATATTAAGTGACAGCCTTAAATAGTAAATAGTAAATTCCAGTAGTCGGGTGAATGGCGGAATGGATCAAAGAGCGCCGAGTATCTCGAAGCTTCGGTTCAGTCAGCTCTCTTCTTCTGGAATAGGCTGAAGGGGGAAGGTAATAGATTGCCTCTTTCTGACTTTTATTGTGCCAGAAAAAGCTTGTCAGATTCAACGTAGAGACCCTATACTCTCCATTACGTACCATGAGAATGGACGTCAAGGTGAAGAAGTTGAGAAGGTGAGACCAAGTTGTTCTATGTTAGAAAAGAGCGTAAACAGTAAACGTAAAGATTTGCAGGAATTTTCTTGAAGAATAGATCGTGTCAACGTCGTATCGTAGGGAAATTATCAGTCTAAATACCGTTCGGGAACTACCATCGGGCTAAATACAGAATAAACTAAAATTCCAGACGTAAATGTAAATACGCGTATGACAAACGCTCCATTAAGTACTGATAATTCGAATAAAAATGTTTCATTTTTTATTTTAAATACGATTGTATATTTTCAATAAATTTAAAATATTTTTATGTAACTTTTATTATCGTCGATTTGTATTAATAATCTCTTTTAATTTATTGGTCTGTGTATGGATACTCTGTCATTTTGTATGTACATATGTACGTACTTTTAATACTAATGACCAGTTCTAGTATCTTGAATTTTATTTAAAAGGAAATAATATTACTAGACAGCCGTAACTTTTAAATTATTATACTTTGAAATAATATGGATTGGTAACTTTTGCCTGAATGTGAAATCGTAATCGTGAAATGCTTCTCCTGCGTAATTGATGGTTATAAGCACTTCTACATTAATTTCCAACTATCCATCGAGCGTTGTACTCATAAATCACGTCATACAGTTTTTAGCGAAGTTACACTTTTAAGAAAGTGGTTGATTCATAAAGTGAACTTGTTATCTCCGTAGCTAGCTAACGTAACTTAAGAAAATTAAACAATAATCTGCAAGTAAAACTTGTTACGTAGTTGAATATTCGATGTTCTATGTCCCTTTCGATATCTCTTTTGCTTTCGAACATTCATCGCATTCATACAAAGTTCTCCACAATTTATAAATATTTTACTTCATTTGGCGCATTCATCTAATTTCTCCTCGGCCAATTTCTCATTCAGAATTCAGATGAACTTATACCGTGTTAGTAGAACCCTACAATTTCCTGTACAATAGAAACAGTATCCTTAATTTTTAGTTTGCTTGTTCGATTTTAGTTTTAACGATTATCTAACGCAATGATTACCTATACATTGATGTAAAAAATATTTTCCGAGAATATTAAGCGACTCGATTACATTGGAAGACTTGGAGAAAGAGTGCGATTCTCCGTCGTTGTTCAAACAATGCGTAGCTACTTAAACATAAAAGACCAAGATAAAAACTACGTTATTTTGGACGAGTGGAAATGCAGAAAATTTGAAAATATTTACATATATACATAACCCTCGTTATCGGTGGAACGATAAGCTTGAAGCACAGTATTCGACCGAAAAGTCAGATGTTTCCTGAGATAAAGGCTTTTGGCATTGGATCGCGAAGAAGCAACGGAAACAATCGGTTGATTGCTGACCGTTGAGCCTGGTGAAACGGAGATTTCAAGATATTCCATAAATGTAAGATGTTCGAATGACTGCGGTTCCGGCTGGCAGGTTCGAAAAGAAGGAAAAGGAAAGGAAAGGAATGGAAGAGAAGAGAAGAGATGGGACGACAAGACGGGAGTGGTGAAGAGAGCAGAAAAGAAGAGGGAGGAAACGAGAGAAGAAGAGAGAACGAAGCACGTAGCACGAGGGCCATCAATCGTCGCGAGACGTAGACGAAGAGCCGTGGCCCACGGCAAAGCGAACCGACATCAGTCGTCGTCGTCGTTGTCGTTGTCTTCGTCGTCTTCGGCAATGTGAGAGACGAGAGACGAAGCGCTCGGAGGCCGAAGACGCGTAGACGCGCCGGCAGAAGCCGCTACTTAGCAAGCAGGCAGCAGGCATGTGTCTTAAACCTGGCTCGGACCCCCGCCTTTCCTTCCCACCACCAGCGTATCAAAGGGCCGCGTCTCCTTTGGAATTCTCCAGTTGTTAACATTTAACAGTGATGCTTCTTCACGATTTTTGTCGCACATCCCCAAACCCCTCATATCCTTCTCTCTTGTTTATTCTTCGTCTTCGTCTCTCCGTACCTCTGCTGTTCTCGCATTTTATAACGAGACGATTTCAACTAATGTAGGTGGATGCCGCGCTGTGCCGACCGTTTTTCGTCAAGCTTTTTCTTCACGGAGTTACCGGTACCCGTATCGCCGTAACACGAAATCTCGCGCTAAATTATGTTTAATGCACGCGTGATAAATGTTTCTCTATAGCACGTGCATACCCAATCAACGGCTCGCATGAAAAATGATCCTCGTCTGGTCATTATACATCGGGATCTCGCTTCGATAATTTATTACGCTTACTATACGTCCGTAGTTATTTTAATTGTACAAGCGATAAATACGCCGTTGATTCGCGGTAACTTGTATTTGTAGGCTTGTAAGTACTTATATATATTTCGAATCGATATAAATGTTCATCGTCTTTTTGCCGGTTGCCCTATCGTTTATCAACTAAATCTTCCATCCGATCTTCCGAATGATCCAGCGATTAGTTAGAGTTCGATAGGTAAGTATATCATAGAACGCAGAAGCGAAAACAAAATATATCCATTCGGTATTATATTAGGTATGTAGAAAACTATATTTTAACCTCTCTTATCCGTTTGTACCGTGCAAAATGCCATCTTCGTAGAGCATATTAATATTTTTCAAATTAGCCAGCACTTCCTTCGGACTCTCAGCGACTGGAAGCAAGAGAGTCGTCTGTCTCTCGCGGTAAAACGCGCGGAGGAAGGGTAACAGGGTAACTTGTGAATCCTCCGACTCTCGTAATGCTTTCGTGAAGACAGGCAGGAGTTGCGGAGGTGGCCCTGACGTTTTTACGACGAGAATTCGTCTCTATAAAACTGTCTTGGCCTTCCTACGCTGCGCCATGCGTCTCTTTCTCTCGTTCTTACTTTCCAGACTACGGTACAACGTTGATACAATGGGCATGGTGGAAAGCAAGAATAGCTGACTAGCCGGTACAGACGTACGAGTACAGCGAGAAACCATTCGCTTTAGAATCTAGTCGAGGCCGTGACCAAAACACGATCACGACGAATCGCAAACATCTTTTTCAAGTTGTACGATGCGACGATTAGAAACGAATAATAGAAATTGAAGTAAATAATCGATCGATAGTACATATCTACATTGTACGATGTATGTAATCGCTTTACGTGCTTATTTCTTATTAAGATTAGATAACAAGATTTCGATAGATCCGTGTATCTTCGATTATATAGCAGGTAGGTATTGGAAAAGCGGAATATAACGATACCAGAATCTAACGAATTTTCCTCTCACAAATTAGATACTACCGGTCAAAAAATAACGCAATATTTTCTAAAAATAACCATTAATTGTGCAGGAATTCTAAATGAAAATAATGCAATGATGTATGAAGGTTGCCATTGTCGTTGTGCTATAATTAGCAAGTTAACAAATAAATAATTAATGCAGTTGAATATAGGCTTGTTTAGATAATATTTACGCGTAACCGTATTGATTTCACAGAGTGGCACGTTTCTATGCTTTGAAGGTATCTACTCCGGAGTTAGAAAAAAAATAAAAGATATTTTATAAATAGAAATGTAATTAGATTCCTCTAGTTTAAATTAAAGAAAAGAAATGTACGTGTGTGAAATTTATGTAATGGGAATATCTCCTAGCACGTTTAATTGCGGAATATTTATGGTATAAAAGTACGGTTAAGCATGCTACATCGATTGGCTAAAATTATATCTTTTTATGGCAGTAACGACAGCGTAGCGTTTCCTGTAAAAAAGCTTGTCGTAGTAATTTGAACCACTTCGATAAATCTTATAAGATAATCGTAGTACAACGCGGCCGTTTCCTTTGTAAAGCAATCACAGTTCCCCTATTCAGTAACTTGTCTTTCCCTTACTGGAATCAATGAATCGACGGAATGGTTATACGGTTAGCAAGATTTACGGGAATTTCGATGGAAGGGACACGTATCCCTTAACGTCATTAGCAGCTGGAAACTTCTTCGAGCGAGACTCGATCGACTCTTTCCGTCTCTCGGGAGGCGATGTTCTTCCCGCTAACGAAAAATCGCATCGAGCGATTCGAGACATGCTTGTCCCGCACCTGGAATGCGAGTTCCTGGGTCGTTCGAATATCAGAGATCGCTCAGAAAAACGTCAGTTGGCTTCTTCGCGACGCGAAATACTTCCTCGAAGCGAGAACGACTGTCGTGTCTGGTTTGTCCACGTATACAGAATCGTTAGCGTTTCGCTTTAGATATCGGTGTTCTTTCGTTTCTTTGGAAAACCTGTAACTCTTGTCACCCGTTTTATCGAGCACATTTCCTATTTCCTTGATCGTTTAAACGATCACTTATTTAGAAAAATAGCCCGACATTTTTCCATCTAGGTATATACTTATTCTCCCCTCCCCCCCTAAAATCTTTCTTAACTGCTTCTTCGAAAACGCAGGAACGTAAAGTAGGTAGGTACCCGATTAAAAAAAAAAAGAAGAAATTGTCGAACGTGATTAAACGACTGTGTATTTAAGTACAATGATAATTTTCGAATAACGTTAATTTTCGTTAATTAACGTTATTTCGATTTGTCTTTAACGTTCAATTCCTGCTCGATTATTTCGAACAATCTGCGCTATTTTTAATGGGTAAACAATTTTGCTAATATTATCGCGTTCAAAATTATTGTACGAAAGGTTTAATTTGCCATCGTTTAATACAATTTTCTAGTAGGTATCTGCTCCGTATAGGTGAGTATTCTTTCACTTTGTTTTACTTTATGCGACGGCATAACGACGTCATGGAAACAGATACGCGATAATAAATGTGCATTCGACTCTTTGTCAGCAGTGGTAAATAAGCATTATTTGAAGGCGTTTAAATACCTACGTCGCCATCTTTCGATACTTCGATATTTTTCGTAGAGAATTTTACAAAAGTAGAAAAAATAAAAAAATCGATCGAGGATAAAAGGATGCCAATAGCGTGATTTCACTAACGAAGTATAGCAAGAACGATATAGTAGTAGTTTTATTAGTTAAGTTAATTAGCTTATCGGTGAATGGTAGAGCCAGTGAGAGCTGAGCGGAAGACCGTTAAGAGACGTCTCGTCAAAACGAAGAGACCAGAGAGAAGCGAAGGTCATCGAGAGATAGTCCGGAGCGAAGCGTAGCAAAGCGTATGAAGCGGTACGGAGCGGAGTAGAATGCAGAGTGGAGTGTAGAGCGTAAGATTGCGGTGCATTCGGCGCGCAGGCTGCACATTGCATGCTAAATATAAAAGCAGCTTGCGGGCAGAACGGGTCGGATCGGAAGAGTGCGCGGCGCGGCGTGGCGTGGCATGGCGTGGCGTGGCGCGCCGCGCCGCGCCGTATGCCTACGCCATCTTGCATGGAAGAGTCATTTGCGTTAGTCCTGCCCACAGAGGGCAGCCTGGCTCCGCCTCCAGTTGCCGGTTGTACATAAGCAGAACCATCTTTATTACCCTCGGGCACTAACCGTAAAGGAAACGAGTCGAGAGAAGCGGCGAACGAGAGAGCGAGCGAGAAGCGAACGAGCGTCGAAGAGGGTCGAAGAGGACCCGATGGGGCCGACGCGACGCGACGGGCCGAGTCTGCTATCCTGTACGTACACGTTTGAACGAGCCTATGCATATACGTGTGCACGTTGCCGCGCGAGTACCGAAAGCTAAAGGGAGGGCAGTACGTCTCTCGTGGAGATCGAGTGGCCGTTTCAGGGATCGGTCCGAAGAATTATGGTATGAAGTGGTGGGGCATGACGGTGCCGTAGGCATAGTTTGTCTTTATAACGTCTGCGCGGCCGCGGCTGAACTTCAAACGAGCCGCTGATGGCTCAAAGTGGTTGACCGGGATATAAATCCACGGCCCACCTCGCTCGTCTGCTTGGATTTTCTTTCTCTTTTACTCTCGTTTCTTCTCTTCACCGAGACTGGATCTCGTCCTTCCAGCTTGCTCGCTTCGCCTCTACCTTTGCCTTTGCCTTTGCCTTTACCTTTGCCTCTGCCTCTGCCTCTGCCTCTGCCTCTGCCTTTGCCTTTGCTTCTGCCTCTGCCTCTGCTTTTGCCTTTGCCTTTGCCTTTGCCTTTGGTTTTGCCTTTGCCTTTGCCTTTGCCTTTAACTTTCACGCTCCTCCTGTGCATACGCTTGAGCCTTTCCTTTCTTCGTGCCCGAACTATCTCATTCTTCTGCTATGCGCGATATATTTCCTGTTGAAAATCGTCGCGATAAGTAGTGTATTTATTCGATGACTTCTATTCTATGCTCGATCCGTGCTTTCTACGATAATGTTCGCCTCGCGTTTTGATGTACCGATCTTGTCCTAGGTCGTTAGGTTGTTACGGAGGACTCGTGTTTTTCGACGGAATTGACGCTGAGCTATGTCGAATCGAGTGGAGACAGTGCTCGAGACCGCCGCGTCTCGAATCTCGAACATGTGATCGATGTGCACGAATAGCGAGCAAATATCGATCGATGACTCTTTTTGTATCGGAGACGCGACGTAGCCCGAATCGGACAGGAAATTTTCCGCTAACCTTCGACCGCACTTACGCTTTTCCTCCGATCGCCGATCGATCGTTTTCCTCCATTTCGCACTTTCGTTTCCATTTTCGATAAAACGACAAGTGTTGAATTACAGATACGAAAGATTTATTGGCGGTGAAAAATTCCCTGCGTTTTGATTTTTACGAATTCATTAAATAAAGATGCGATGTAAAATTTATCCGTTTTCGGAAAAATAGAATTTGGACGCGTTTGGTTGTAAATTGGCGCATACCCGATTTTCCAAACGCGATTTTTTTTTCGAATACGAGGCATTACATGAGAAGATAGTATTCTTTGCTTTAAACTTATGTTTACGTGTAAAATAATCCGTTGCTGATTTTCTAATCCTGTACAATCACGAATTAACCAATTCATGTTTACTCGACAAATTTTCGAACTTGAGTTTCTCAAAAACGATTCGTCATATGCATAAATCTTGCCGATTATAGTATAATTGCCGAGAAGCCTCGTATACTTTGCTCTAAAAGCTAAAATAAGTTATTGAAATAATAAGTTGATCGACAGGTAACAAAATGTCAATTTTCCATATCTAGATACAATTAGACTTAAGTAAGTCTTGACACATAATATTTGTAGATTTATCGTATGATTTCGATAATGTTAACTGACAGTTACTGGATATTTTTAGTTTGTCAATACAATATAAAAAACTGGATGAATCATGTGTATGAAAGATTTAAGGCGTATCACTATCTTAAACTAAACGGAAAATTTAATAAATGACATCGATAAAAATTTTATTTACGTATCGTTTTATGAGCGCGAATGACGTAGGTATTTGCGTAAAGAAAGAAGATTATATAAGATTGATAGAAATTGTAATAGTATAAACTTTGTCTCTTAAAAGACAAAATTTTATACATCAATCATTATATACAATTTTATTCAATATAAATAAACAGTATAAATAATGTAAATATACGTAAATCATAATATATAATAGCATATAAATAGTATAAAATATAACAGCATGCATAGTATATAAATGTAAATAATATAAATTTAAAGGTGAAATTAAACTACGATAGATGTAAATATAAATTTAATCTTTTATTCGTTTAAATTACATAAATATGTAGAAGACAAATAATTACAAAAGCAAATGGTAAATTTTGTATGATATAATTAAAATTTTCATTACTACCTAATGTAAAATACTAAAAGGTCTTAATCTGTATGCATATACGTAAAATCTGTAAAATCGGTAAAAATCTGATGAGAAAGTTCAGACAATAAGATTATATTAATAGATAACAAGTATGTTCTTCTTTCAGAAAATATATACGTATAATCTACGTATAACGACATCTTTATTGCTCACGTAGTTCGTAATAAAGTAATGCAACATACTTGTTACTTTTAAAAAATCTGAGACGTTTGACTTATTCCATCGCATAACGTTATTTAAAGACGTAAAGCAATTAAAAAGTCTCTAGCTTCAAAAATAAAAATTTGATCAAGTCGTTTAAAAGGAAGCTCAACGGTGAAGTGGATGAGAAATGAATCGAATGCGATTGAAAAAGTCTGAAATTTCGATGACATTCGTAAGAATTCGTTAAAGGGAAATAGAGGAGTCGATCGTTCTGTCACAAACGGCATCAGTGGCGCGACATCCGCTGAACGTTATCAAGCAACGCAAAGAGTCCAACCGACATTTTCTTCTGGCACATTCAACATATCCGGCATTATCAGTGCACCGTTAGTTGACAAAGCACGATCATTATTCAAAAGGACGCGAGCCTGGAGGGCGGCGAGCAGTTTTGTAGCGGAAGACATTGGACAAATGGGGTTGTTCCGTGGACAGGCAGGTTATCTCGGTCAGTCGTCGAGTAGCCACCCCACTAAATCACTCAGTTCTCGCCCTCCAACCCGACGACCTCTGCCGTTGGCACTCTCAATCTCGATAATGTCTGGAAACATCGACATGCCACGTTTGTTTGAACTTCCTTAAGAACTGTTTCTTTTTATTTTGCGTTAGGTATATCAAGTTGCGCGTTCGATAGAAAATACATAAACATCTTATTTATTGGATTTGGAAAATGTTACGCATTTATAAACTACGAAACTAAAAGTATAAACTACGAAGAGTTATGTTAAATAATGTTTATGTTAGTTATGAGTTATGTTTATGTTTAATAATGGATTAGTTAAAAAATAATATTGCGACGATAGATGAAATTGTTTTTAAATTTTAATTTAATCTTTATATTTTCTACACAATGATCCAGATTTTATTATATCACGCTTTATTAAAAAAAAAAAATTATTTAAACATATTTCTCTAGTAAATCTTCTTCTTTTCGTTATTGAATGATACTGAGATGCCATATGTATACAGTGGTTCGGATTAATACTCGGACACTTAAAAAAAAAAGACTTTTTAAAAATTGGACCAAACGATTTGAGCTTTTTTGAGAAGTTACAAGGATTAATTTACTAGATGACGCGTAAAAATATGTTTCTTTGAAAAAGTTGCAATTGTCGGAATCGCGAAGAAGATGATAAAGGTCGCTTCTTTCAACGTTTTTATCTGAGCTTGTAATGAAATTTAAACGATACGTTTTGTAGATTTATGGCAGTAATGTATATACACACTGAAAATTTTAGAAAGATCGGTTGATGCAAAAACAGGCGACAGGCATCGAGAGACGTAGGAATATTTAGATTTAGTACTGAAGTCTTGCAGAAAGTCATGAAAAACTGTTTATAGCTCGTAACAACGTTGATCGATTTCGATGAAACTTTCAGGATCTACATATGCGACAACAAGTGGAAATCCATTAAAACGAAAAAAGACTTTTATCATCTTTATACGCGAGGACAAAGGAACCTGTCAAATACCTATCTATCCTTTCATAAAAATGTTGAAAGATGTTAGTGATCGAAAATAATCGCATTGCACGCGACTGTAAATACCATAGCAAATACCGAGTTCGTATCTAAACTCAAATAATCACATTCGAACACGTCATCCATCACCAAAGTTCCCAAACTTGTTCATCGTAAAACACACGGATGGTGAACGAGATTCGATTCCATTTGCCGCTCGCCTCAAACCCCTGACCATTGTTTCTCTGATTCTCAAATTTTGCTACTCTCTCTTTACGGTATATGTCACGTAATTTCTTAACAATGAAATTATAGTAATTATAGTAACGACGGCAAACAGATGTATCGTAGTTGATAAACATTATAGGAATAAAAATAGAAAAAATAGCATAATGTTTATGTTATTAACAATTTCGAAGATGAAATTATTTATACGATCAGAATATATAGGAACAGCAGCTCGGTAGTTCGTTAAATATTGACAAAGAAAGAAACTCAGTCCCAATGACCTTGACCTTGACATATGCTGTCAAGGATATTCTACTGAGTAACTTCTGACTGAGAAGGTTTTCGCCGTCGTTCGTTATTACTTCACAAGTTATTGACAAAAAAAAAAAAAAAAGATTGTGAAGGACAATGTATGGTATGTATGATATTTATGTACGGTAAAAGAAATTACAGCACGCGTTTATCGTTTACTCCATTGGTTCGTAAAAATTTAATCTAACTCAGTACCAATGCCACACGTGAGCGAAACAAGCGAGCAAGGAATTTTTAAGGAAAATAGATTTTTAGTCGAAAATCGAATCCTCTTTGCTCGCACGTGGAATTGGTATTGGGTTGAACTAGGTTTTTACGAGTGACCGGAGTAAGTGAGCAACGCGTGCGGTGTTTCTTTCAAATAAAAACCGGGAGGTAAACGCGACTATCGCGTCGACTGTGTCCGTGTTCGTAGTCACATATATTTACGTATAGGTAAAATGCGATGTACATAACAGTACTACTATATCTTTCTTAATAACTTTTTAAGGAATAGCGATCGACGAGCTTGTTGGAGGTTGCTCGTGAGAGTATCCTTGATAATACAATATACAGGATCCGATGGAATAACACGTAAAAGCGGATATGACACGATTCCTTATACAAGAATATGAAAAAAAATATAGAATAAATTTTGTTGATTGTCGGCTTAGTTTTCGAGAGAAAGCAATTTGAAACCCCGCAGCGTGCTCACGCTGTTATGTCATAGTTACGCCGTCGAGCGATATATAACAAATATCGTGTTTACAAAGAATGCTCTACGACGCGGAGCGATCGGTTTTCGTTCAAACACACACCGATGAGTTACACGAACAGAGATTACATCGATATGATCTGGGCTTTGGGAGCCTGTAAGGGTAATTTATTAGCTACTGTTCGGTACTACAGAGAGCGATATCCTAATCGGCGTGTTCCGGATAGAAGAACTATTGTAAGAGTGCAGCCAAGTCTTTTAGAACATGAATCTTTCGCACCGTGGCGTCCAGATTGCGGCCGTATGCAACAGCGAGCGCTTATCGAAGACAATGTTTTGAAAGATATTGACAACAGTCGTGCAATTAGCGTGACATCACTGTCTCGTAATTATGGTGTCAGTGAGAGGACCATCCGTCGCATATTACGCGATAATAGAGTGTACCCGCATCATGTAACACGAACACGTGCATTATCAAACCGTGATTACGTACCACATGAGTGGTATTTTCACATTGGTTATTTGAACAACATAATAGTAATCCACAATCTACGTCGCACATTTTATGGGCAGATGAGGCACAATTCTGTAGATATGGTGCTTTTAATATCCATAATACACATCTATGGTCCTCCACAAATTCTTATGCAACGCAAGAGACCCGTTTCCAGAAAAGGTATACCGTTAACGTATGGGCTGCAATAGTTGGTAATTACATAATCGGACCGTACATTTTTCCACATACTCTAACGGAACAGACTTATTTAAATTTTCTTCGTGAGCACTTATCGACATTGTTGGACGATGTGCCGTGTGGTATACGACAACGACTGATATTCCAGCATAATAGCGTTATATCATACTTTGCCAATGAAGCAAGATTTGTAAACGATGATTATCGTTATTGGATAAGCCATGAAGGAACGATCTACTGGTCTTCGAGGTCCCCGGATCTAACACTCCTGGATTTTTATTTGTTTTATTTGGCACATTAAAGAAAAAGCGTATAGTGTAGATATAGAAAGTCGGGACCAGTTAACACGAGTAATTAATCACGTATTTGAAGAATTGAAAAGACGAGATACGTTGGTAAGTGTTCACGGGGGAACACAGCGATACATCCGACAGTGAGGACGATTTCAACAATTTTGTACTTGATAAAATAAAATTGTTTTTATTTACGAAATTTCCTTCGTGCTTCTCCCTCGGCTCGGTAACTTTTAAATGCCGTGTAGAGCGTTCTTTATAAACAAGATACGCACTATACGTTGCTTGTATCGTGACTTTGCCATAACAACGACGTAGAGACCAACGCATTTTCAAAGTCGATTTTCTCGAAAACTAAGCCGAGAGTCAACAAATTTTATTCTACTTCTCTTATTTTTTACGTAAGGGATCATGTTGGACTCTGTGTCAAGGTCGAAATCATTGGGTTGCCCTTTTATCAACATTTTAATTCATGTAATTCGTGTAAATCGGTAATTTCGTGAAACGCGAAAAGACGATGCATATCAGATCTCTTTTATACATCGTCTGTAATAAAAATGTACGTATCTCTATATACGTATATTTCTAATCCTCATATGAAATATATAATATAGAACATATACACAAGTATACAATACACAATACCGTTTCTCCAACACATGATAGCGTTAAGAAATTAAGACGATTAAGGTGAATTGCAAGGTGAATTTTTTATTAAATTCCACAACCATACCTTTTAATGTCTTGATTATCTTTGTCGGTATCGTAAAACTCGGTATCGTATTTCCATTAATGATCCTTCCAATGGTTCCATGATAACGCGTTCGAGACTTCTTTATTAAAATTAATGGCTTACGTTTATTGAAGCTTACAGAGAATGTAATTTTCCGCGAGAACAGAAAGTCGACCAAGTTCTACCGCTGAAAAATCTACTTTATTAGCTGTATAGTAGAGTACACGGTACACAAATCATGTAACTTGGAAAAAACCGTTGGTTATAAAATAAATAATCGAGAAGAAGTTTATCAATCGTTAAGCTTGAGCGTAAACGTGCTGTAAAATCAGTATGCCCCTGTTATCTATAATAAAGAAAACGGTTAGTAGAACCTTGTATTCTTGAATTTTACGCATTATTAAATATCTATCAAAGTAAACGTCACTGATGTGCACTGCGCAGCTTGGCAAAGCAATCTAAGAGCACTCTGGTAGAATACGTCTTTGTAAAATTATGCACACTCATTAGCACGTAATAAACGGTAATGTGCTTCGCACAATCTTTATACCGTCCACTATGCTTCTTTCAACAGTTAATGCATTTCGCTTTTCCATCGGTACATAGCGACATTAACATATGATTATAAGTAACCTTTTCGAAGTAGTATTGCTGAAGTATTCCTATAAAATGAACTGTCTTCGTAAAAGGTGAGTTAAGAAGATGAATTGAATTATTATTATTATTATTATTATTGTTATTATTATAAATTGAATTACGATAATCATCGTAATATTTTCTGCTTATTATTTACATTTCGGGATTTAAGTATATCTACATCAATCTCTAATAAATTTTATTTATTGCTATTTTTATGTATAAAATACCTTTTGACATACATCTTTTTAGACACGTATATGATATATTAATATATTATATAGTGCAAATATTCTCTGTACAAATAGAATTATGATATTTTTTCATTATTCGTTGTCGCAATTCAATATGTATAAGGTAAATTTATTACATGTCAGGAATAGCGATAACTTGTTAAGTTTTTTGTATTTTAATTTTAATACTGATTACATACATAATTATCAGTTGATACTTGTGAGGAAACAGCGAGCATATTTTATAAATTTTTTAACGAGAAAAACATTTTTAGTCGTAATATTTTAAGTTTTCAATATTGGATGAAAGAGTATTAAAGAATTCAGTTATACCATTAACATAGAACGTGCCTCATAACCGTCGTCATGGTTTTTCAAGAACGTTTGATAATGTGAAAAAAATGTTTCAAGCGAAAGCTAACTAGTTTTCAGTCGGTTATAAATTGCAATACGAAGAAATTCCAAAAAAATTTTTTCCGATGGGAGGTCAAAACACATTAAATTTTGTTATGTAGTGCTGTGTATTGTTTACTTCACTATGTTCTAGCTGATGCTCAGACGAATATCTTTGCAACTTCAAGTTCGATGAATGAAGCACTTGTGACGAATTATAACTGGCGCTTCCATGATGATTTGTGTATGATACATTTGGATAATGTAACTGAGAATATATCTATTTATATCAGTTATCTCCTGTGACTTGTAATTTACGAGCTGCCTCATAAATGATTTGCCTCTTATTTAGTTGCAATTATAGTTCAATGATCCAACTGACACAGTTAATGTAAGCAATGTATATATGGGAAACAAAAGGAAACAGAACACGAACATGAAAATATGTACGTATTGCGTATTAAAAGATTTATTGTTTTACGATAATTTTCTGTATTACATATACAATGAATGTTACACTGACGAATCGCTAATAGATAAAATATAAATTCATCATGTGGAAATGTGTTCAAGCGATTTATTTATAAAAAAATTTATTATAGCAAAATTATTTGCGAATGTTTTTTATTAAATGAAGAGAATCATGCCTATACGATTAATAGTTTTCGAAGTGACATTTTCATTAACAATATCTCATTAATCCTTGTATAGGTAACCAAAATGTTCACCGCTGTTGAGCAACAGGGGTAGCCGGCTACCCCAAGCGTCCCATTCCGAAACACGCGATATATAGCGATAATTTTACTGTCATTCATTTCCGATACTCTTAATTTTAATATAATTCCACGATAAAGTCAATAGTTTCTGTCATTGGCATGTATGCGTGACACTCATTGTTCAGCCTGATCCGTTTGTTGTTAATCATTTATTCTTTTATGTTAATAAATAAGTAGCATTAAGAATTTGGTATTATATATAATTTTTTTTTAAATTCTCATTCATATAATTCATCTAACTATTATTTGTTCTATATGGTTCTATTGTTAATGTAGCTATTATCAAACATTTTTTGCATAAATAATATCGCTTCTATGATATTTTGTCAATGTAGAAAATTACTAAAGGAAGTATAGAAATGAGTACACATACAATACAAATGACATAGTATACAAATGAGTAGAAGGGAAGTATAGAAATGAGTAGTTCACACAAGCAAATGTGTATTATAAGAGATTAAGTATTGATATCGCGTATTAAGAGATTAGGTATTGATATTTTTTTTTAAATTCTCATTCACATAATTCATCTAACTATTATTTGTTCTATATGGTTCTATTGTTAATGTAGCTATTATCAAACATTTTTTGCATAAATAATATCGCTTCTATGATATTTTGTCAATGTAGAAAATTACTAAAGAAAGTATAGAAATGCGTACACATACAATACAAACAAGACATACAAATGACATAGTATACAAATGAGTAGAAAGGAAGTATAGAAATGAGTAGTTCACACAAGCAATTGTGTATTATAAGAGACTAAGTATCGATATCGCGTGCGAGCCTATTAAATATTTTCTCTTCAATACCACAGTCGAAATGGATTGGTAAATCTTTTTGTGCCATTCATTTACGCCTCCTCGTATCTTGTTATTCGTTCTATTTCGGCTTCCTACAAACCGATATAAGTTTTTAACGACTAAGATGAATCGTATTATCAAATGAATCGCTCGGCTTTATTCACCTTAAAGGAGGACAAAAGTAATCGAGAAACGGAAATGATCGCGAGGAAGAAGGAGGAGGAATAGCGATAAAGAGATGAACGAAAAGAAGGAAAGAGGCAGGAAGAATGAAATGGTGGCAAGCGGAAGATGGGCAAGAAGGATAAAAGCGAGAAGAAAGAATGGGAAGATAAGAGGAAAGTCTGCGAAGCACACGATGTTTCCGTGGCAGAAGCGGCTTGTTTACCGCAACCACTATTAGCTCCCAATCCAACTACGAGGCACCAAGTCCTGCACCGGGCTAAAGACAGGGATTTCGCTTCCCTTTGCGCGCAAACGCCGTTTCCTTTATTTATTTATCTTTGTCCGCCACCCGCCAGCAATGCTTGCTCAGTTGTCTTTTCTCCGGCTTTCCATTATTCTGTCGTAGGACAGTTTACGTTAGCACTGAAACGATTCGTCGCTTTGAAGCTGTAACCCATCATCGTCGCTGTCTCCGTGGGGATACTCCGTTTTTACCTTACAAAGGTCTCGCGACACCCTTTTTCTTGGAACCTCTTTCTTACCAACTGCAAGAACATACGTCACTAACGTTATATAAATATAATTTAAATGAATATAATTACGCGTACAGGATTGCCAAATCAATTTTAACGGTTTGCAATAAAACTTTTTTTGTGTAATAATTAGATCGAAAACATGAGTGGATCATGTTAGAAGCGTTATTCCGCCTAAGAAATAACGCAGTAACAAGAATTAATTTTAATTATTATTAATTTCTTCTCAAGTGATTGAGGGGAAAGAAGCGTTGGCATAAGCACGACTATGTCTAAGATCTCTTTGATAAAAGAGATCCTTAATAACCAATTTAGCTTGTTACCAAGAAGAAGGAATCACACTTAATCTAGATCATAATAATAATTATTATATGTATATAAATATTTATTATTATACATATTGTTATAAAGACTGAAAGTGTTACAAGTATCTTTTCCGTAAAATGTTGAGAAACGATGAAAATAAACGTGTTCCAAGTTAACAATCTCTTTGTTACATAATTTAGCGAAAATTGTTTCGGATACCGAAATTAAGTGCTATACAAGGGAGGCTCGCATAGTGCACTATTTGATTTTGTATACCACCAGTTTTATTTGTTGAAATTTTAATGTCATTTTCAATTTTTAATGGAAAAATGAAATTTTGCTTGTCGCAACAAAAGTCGCGAATAATATTAAAACAAAATCAGCAGTGTTTGTACGAAAACAGACATTAAACTGCTTACAAAAATGTTCTAAGAACGGTAATACGTTCTACATGCTGTTTCATTCAAATCTTTTTTTTTTTTAACGATGTGCCTTGTAAATTGAAAATATTTTCAAGTTTAAAGTATACCTGCTATATTATCTATATACACATTTTATTAATAAAGATTTCTTCTTCAAATAAAAATATATTACGATACTACGATAAAAACATTCATAGATGTTTTTGTGCGAAAGATTTTTCGCAGCTCTTAACATTTTCTCAATCCTGTGAAGTTAAGTAAACTATGAAAAAAACTAAAGGTTCAAGCAGATCATCCGCATGAAAGATAGACAAAGAAGCTGATATTGCGACGAGTATGAAAATGTCAATTCTCTATAAATCTTATGGCCTTTGAAACAGAAATTAATCAGGTAGAGTGGCGAAGTTCGGGATTATCAGGTTTCACATCAACACTGCGGTTTTGCCAGGCCGAGATCCCCGAAGTCCTTTCTCACACTCCTGGTTCGGATCAGGGGTTGGATAGTGTTGGCGGGGCTGGAATGGATCGTTGGCCTCGAGGGTGTAGGTGGATACGTACGAATTGAGAAAGGGTAGGTTTTCTCTCTGTCTGTCCTGTCGGTTTTCTGCTGTTCGCGTTCGCACTATCCGCTCTACTCTTACCCCGTCTAGCTCGTAAAGTGATCGGGCGTTTATTCGCCACGCTGTCGGGGACAAAGTGGGCTGCGCTCCCTGTCGACTGCTGCTATTTGTCTTCTGACAAGGAAACCTAAAACTACGATCCTTTTTCGCTGGTACGTGAACACTATGAAAGGTTAATGCGGATATGCTATGAGATCGGACGCGTGTTAGCCAGATGTAACACTCAACTTTCGTAAAAGATTCCACTAGTTCTTGCACACGTGACATCTTTCGAAGCCGTTAGAAAATTGCTTCTACACGACCATCCATATGTCAATCGTATATTAAGTAATCACGTCGAACGAATGCGAGTCCTTAAAAGACGCGAGTAGCTTCGTTTCTGAAATATAAAGATAAACGATACATTCGGCTATCCATGCAACAACGAAACGTAATATCTTGTTTGCTCGATTAAGAAGGAAATACGCGGTCAAAGCGTATTAGTTTGAGGAAGGAGGAGTAGCTTTGCAGTAGGGATGGAAATGGATTGCGAGCAATGAGAGACCGAAGCCACAAGCTCGTCAAGCACGAGGCAGACAAGGAGACAAACGAGGTACCACTAATTGCCGCTATCGTTCGACCGCGATTCTTCACGAGCATTTATCACCGAAAGAAGTTTCGGGGTGCGCCCTCGGGCGAAAAGTTGAAAGAAGGGATCAGAGAGACGAAGTTGGTTGCCTCTTCGAAACTCTGTTTCACTCCAGAGATCCGGATTGGTATCGAAGCGATATATCTCGGGATTGGCTTCGCAGTGGCGGATAGTCTGCATCGAAGCAACGATAGGGGAAAGGGGTGCCACCTTGATAAACGAGGCCATAAATAACAGTAACGTCTCCACCGAAAACTCGGCCGGGTAAATGTATATCCAGAGGCGGCAGTGGCAGTGGCACCGGCAGCCAACGGCAGTGGCGGAACAGCAGCCAGCGAGCGGTTGAGGGAGTCGCAGACTCCGGTCGGGGAGGTAATTTAAGATCCTATTGAGATATTTATGGGATCATAAAGCGGAACTGGCTGCTTCTATCGCCGGCAGCCATGCGTGAGTCGCGGTCCCGCGAGCCACAGTAGTTTGTATCTTTGTTTATAACCGACTTAGCACCGTTGTGTTTTACTTTATTTTCGTGCGCTCGATCACATCGACTTGGAATCGCCGGGACGCTACCGTTCGAATTTATTACGATGCGACCAACTTCGTAACCCGCGTCCCAGACCTACCGCTTGTTTTACCGATTCTTTCCCCTCCCTGTCATGTTGCTTTCGTCTCCTTCGACGCGAAGAAAGGACTTCTGCCAACGCTCCTTTCTATCCACCGAATTTCAAACGTCACGTCGCGTTGCATCTCCATTTCCGTACTCGCTTATCTCTATTAATCGGTAAGAATATCTTTCACAAATTGCAACGCGAAACCTTCAGCCATGAACTGTAAGAGTTTCGAAGCAACCCGATTCGACGAGCTCGGGCGAAAATACCGCGCGTTTATTGAATAGGAATCGCGACCGAATTGGCACGATTCTAGGAATTTTCGTTGGTGTCGCTACGAAATGTAGCAAAGCACTTAGTAACCGACGTCCTAAGTAAATCAACGAATTAAGCAAAGCGGTTCAGAACGTCGGGGAATACCGCGTCGCAGGCACGCTATTAAGCCACACTTTCTCGACACTGATCGACCGGACGACTCGTGCTGTAGAAGCTCGAGCGGGACACGAGTACCCAAATTTATTGCAATACGACAGGCTTAATGGCGTAGGCTGAGCTCGATCGCCTTCCTGTTTTCTCGCGTCCACTTCAATTTGATAATGCACGCTTGCGTCAAAGAATAGGTAGGCGGTACACGTTTGAAAGCGATTGGGCGTGATTCATTTGCTGACAATACAGACGTGTAACGCAAGAAGGATGAATCGTGACACAATACGCACAGCACAATTTCACGGCGATCTATTGGTCTTATTGCCAATTCAATTTCTCCTTCCGATATGTTCCTGTCAGATACATACATGTATGTATTAGGTATTCGTGCGACGTACATGTTAAAATCGACAGTTTTATCTGTTAGTTAATAATAATGCAATCCATGTATTCGATCAGATAATATAAAACAATATTTACAAACCAGTAGAAAATAAACGTATATTCTTAGGCGGAGAATATCTACCATTTATTCTTTATACGTATCGTATTACGGATCATTACGCAGAAATATTAGATACGTAATAGCAGAAACGCGTACTTATCGATTTTACATATTTTTTAAAGATATGTCATTAAATAAGTCAAATGTGTCGATTTGGAACTATTTCAATTGCGTAAAATCTATTTGTATCCTAAGTTTTATCTATCTGACTTGCTTAAAGTCATTAATAATAGCTTAGTTTTATGATAAATGATACTATACTTGTCAAAGAAAAATAAAAACAAGGCAAGAACCGTTTCCTACTCTGAGTAATGTGGCATGTAATTGTAAGTAAAATAATTGTAATTTTGACAAATTAAATATTTGTTCAATTAAATTCTAACACACGCCCGCACATTATCAAAACATACATATATTTCATTTCATTATAATACTACCTACTATTTTTTAATATATCGATCGCGTTTTCGTTGATCACTTTGGCAAATAGTAAATTTATTTTTTTTTATTGATATTTTTTCCTTTTTTGACGTAAGAAGAAGATAATCGAAAATTCGGATAATACAAAAAAGTTCGATTAATGTTCATAAATCGTGTAATAAAACCATAGAAAACATTTCGGTGTTCATACATGTATTCAAATTCAATTAATTATTTAGTCGATTAAAGGTTTCATTAACTGCTTTCACAATACCTGACTGTTTGCACTTTTGTATTCTCCGTGTTAAAATTTCGAAAGAAATGAGGTTACAATAAAGTTCAATGAACCTTGAAAATTCGACTAAACAGGGATAACCAAGACTCTACTGCAGTGTTTATTAGGTATAAGGACGTAAAAGAGATATTTATTTGTTGGTTTAATATTCAATGAGAGAGTTTATTATCACAAATATTGATAATATATGAGGAAAAGAACTTTTTTTGTAAAATGATATTTTTTAAGTTTGTATAAACCTTGTATAAATTTAGAGAATGAAGAGTCGATTCCTTATGATATTCTTCAATTATTACCTGTAAGATATATATGTACGTACATATATAAAAGAGTCCACAGCTAGATGGATGACAATCCTATAATGCAACAAGTTGGACAATTCCCGGCCTCAATTTCGTAATTGGCCGAACCCGAGGTCACAATCAAAGACTTTATTGCGATGGAATACGTTTGTAATATGTTGTATAAGTTCCGAGTAATATATATTTTCATTAAATACAGTTTGCTTGGTATATAAATTGTACATAATGCTACATATACAGGGTGTCTATAAATTTCTGCCGTTTGAAATAACTACCGAACGATAGATGATACGAAAAAGATGTAAGCACGTTTCATTAATTGCTTTTTACGTAAATTAGGGCGATTTAAATGAAAAATTTTTCATTCAAAATTTTCGAGTCTATTTGAAGAACACCTTGCATTTTTTAAATGGAACGTCATATTTGTATTCTCATATGATATAAGTGAGAAAATAGAATTCACGTGAACTTGAATGAATGGAAAGAAAAAATGTGCTTTTCAGATTTTTTCATATCTAACATTCAGGTTTTTAATTGACCATTCACATATCCCATAAAGAAATAAATACCGTGGTAGCTAATCATTATTTACACGTATAATCTGCAAATTGTGGGCTATAAAAATGGATGTGAAAAGAATTACATTCGCACGAACATTGCCGGATTGAAGCCTAAGACGTAAGAGGTAAACGACAAAATGAGAACCTACGGACTGTGGACTATTATACGTATCGTGTGTGGCGTATTTGTCATGCCTTTGTTCTACATTTTATATCGGTCATTTTATATTACTAGGTGTGTATATATGCATATTAGTGCCGTAAAGTTAGCAGTTCGAAAAGTGACCCAAGGCTTCAAATGATTTTCTTAATTCAATATTTTTATTAAACTCTTTATATATAGCTAAAAATACTTGAACAAAGTGTACGTTTTCAAATGAATTGAAAAACAAATATCGGTTAGAATAAAGAGGCGATAACCTCTTGTAGTACCTGCGTGTAGTACCTGCATATTCAGTGCAGGTCAGAGCTTTCAGTAGATTATGATGAATGTTCCAGTAGAACTAGAAACTACAAAGCATGTATGTATAATCAGTATTAGAAGTTGCAGCGTTCTATATTGAATATTTTTTGAAAATGTGATAAAAAAAGGTCTTGCTATTGTAGCGAAAAAAAGAACGATATCTGCATACTTTACGGCAATTTATAATTTACGTCTACGTCAGATTATAGTTGTGAGGTAATATTAACTTTTTTCTCAGCCTAAAAACGCGTTGGCGAGAACAGAATGCGAAACAATTACGTGTAGTAAACATTATTGCGATAGAAAAGGAAAACTTCAAGAAGAATTGAATAAATTTAATTTCGTGTACATTACCTACAATGAATGCTTCCAACAAAAGCGGGTATAAAAATACTTTCGTACTAGGGCACTATTTTTTACGGAGGAAGAAAAAAGTAAAAATGGTTCGACTTTACATCCGTCGCAGAAAAGACATTGGAATTATTAAGTAAAAGTATTTATAAAGTTGCCAAGAACGTATTTTTTCGATCAAAGGAATTGCGTACGTGGACGAAATACAGTTAGAACAGGATTCAGTTATACGTATATCGTACATAACTACATTGAAAATACTGTGAATGTATTTATTAACATATAATTTATATTTAATTACCATATATAAAAGTTTTTTCATAAAAGTTTACAAGTCATTTATATTTATGTAGTACGTGTTACATAACTTTGCGATTTTATGGACGTTGAATATAAAAATGTTTTGAAATTCCAAGAATAATTGATGGATTAGAAAGTTATTTTGCTTCCCAAGAAAAGCTCCCATTTTTTATCAAAAATATCTTTGAGGATTCTTCCGGGAAACTTCATTTACAATCTGTGTTTGATTAGCTACGTTTATTTAACGACACGATATTAAAAATGGGGAAAGGTGGTATAAGATCAATAAGTTTGTGAATTTTATTCTAAGACTTTGGGAAGATAATTCTGTCAAAATTGAATCACAAATATTGACATGTAGCAAAATAAATTTGGCTGTAGTTGAAAACTTTGTGGAAATTCCAAATATAGTAATTTGATAATAAACTCTGACAGTCTTTTTAAGGAAATAGTGCTTACTAAGAAATTTTACGAGTGACAATGAGAAAATGAGAAATGCCACGAACGAAGAAAAGGGAGTTGAATTATTTAAAGATTTCTCCGGCAAAATATTTTACTTGCACAATTTGCAGAAAATTATTGGCTTTATTGTTTACCTACTACATTAGCTTCAATTGAAAGACTATGTTCAGTGATAAATAGTATAACATATGATCGCAATCGTATATGCTAGAAAGCAATCTCGGTGCTATATCATTTTACAAAACAAATACAGCTGCGAAGTATACAGAATTCTATGAACAAATTAAGAACAATGACAGATTTCACACGAAAGTTGTGTCTACAGAAAAAAATGACTTGACTCCCAAATACATGGTTGCTATATTTTTAATTACTGTAATAAAAATACTCTCTATCGCACAGTTTTTGTTCTGTCCTTTTTTTATATATCCCGGCTTGGTGATGAAAAAATATGGTAGGTACTTACCTCATATTTATTAGTTTATCTACTTATGCATAATTTGTAATCCTTGATCTAACCGGCTCAAATTTCCGTTTATTGCACATGACTCTGTACAAATACCGAAATTTGTTATTTCCGAAAGACAAATATACATACGTACATCGTAGTTTAGAATTTGAAAGTTCAAGACAGAAACTCTACAATTTTAATTTACGTTGATACGTACTTATAATCAGAGAGTACTAAGACTTTCTATATAAGAAATATTTTCCAAGTAGAAAATTTTATTTCGCCGACAAATCCAAAATAAGTTACAAAGGGAATAGAGTTGGAATTTTTGTTTTTTAAAAGAAAATTCTGCACGGCCGATGATATGATCGATAGGAGTTAAAGAGGGCATATTTCCGGAATTCTAAATCTTGTTTCCAGCGAGCCTATTCGCGTTCGCTGCTGGCTCCGCCTAAGGCGCCAAGCCTATCGCATTCGAACAGCAAGAGAAGCCGAAGAGACGGTTTACTGCGGTAAAGAGTGCTTGTTCGTGTGGGTTTCGTGTTGGTAACGAGCGGATTATACTCTCGGCGTGGTATCAGATGGTCCCGTACCTGGTTCCATGGTTGTTAATTAGGATGGATGCCCACGCCTTGGGCGACTTTTACGAGCGGATGCGGCGCGAACCGAAATAGCGCATCCGACGTTAACGCGCCGACCTTCCTTCGAGGAATCGTAGCGAGCATCTTGATAACAAGAAAATACTAAAAGAACGATGCGCTCGGCTATTTAGAATTATTTAGATGAGTTCCAAAAATCAGATAACCTGGCTGGACGGCAACGTGAGCTTTTTGTCGGCACTCGGACAGTACGATGTCCCGTTCTTTGCCTGACTCAAGTACAACCGAGTTATCCGACTTTATTTCCGGCTATGTTCCTTCGTACGAACTGAACAAACTGAATCACGATACGCGTAAACGACCTAGACGAAAATCGTCTAATTGCGATCATAGAGCTGAACAAATGTACGCGTACGATTGTGGTAGGAATATTTGCGATTACATACTTTTACAACTATGTAGTCGCGATTACAAGTATGTGTAGTTACGATGAAAAGATTTCGTAGGTAGGTGCATGGAAGATCGAAAAAGATTGATAGAATCTTATTTGTAACATTTCGTTGGTCGATGTTCAACATATTCCGGTAAATATACATACATACATATATATATATATATATATAAATTCGAACGGATAAATAAGATGCATCATTCCGGGGATAGTCGCGTCGGAGCATGCGTAAAGAAAGATCAATGCGACGGTATTGTCGATAGGAAATATATACGATAGGGATTTTCGTGAATCGCGATGCAGAAGGCATCGGGGTACTAAATCAGCATCAATCGTAATTTTTAATCCTTCGGCAGATCGACGAGCCGATTCGGCTTGACAAGATCGAAAGAGTAACGAGCTGGCGATACCGGGCGTATCCTCGAATGAAATCGTACGGCTTGTTCGTAGTAAATCAAGTGTCCTATTCCAATCTTTGTTGGCGGCACACTCGCAACAGCCGGCGGCTCTATCTATCGGCCACGGGAAGGAGGGAAGTAATCTGGTGAGTCGTAAAACGTGTCAGAATGTCCAACAAACACCTACTCATTAGCCCAGGTAGGCTGGACCGTGGCAGGCAAGATTGCACAAGCACGCATTAACTCCGTGTGGGTAAGTTACGGTCCAGAGAGAGCATAATTCACCCGAGCCAAGAAAGTGTGGGTTTACCTCTCTCGGACGTGTTCGTGTAAGGGCTTGGCTCCTCGTTATTTTATCGGCTGCCGGCCGCCTCCAAAGTCTTCGAGCTAATTGAAATCCACTTTCTTAAATTCGGAAAGACCAGTGCCCCGTATCGACTCGAAGACTTATCGCCGATTCCTCGTAACTTGACGTTGCGGTATCTTTCGCTGAAACATTAAATGGTACCCGCCGCGTGGAAAGATCGATTTCATCGTCTTTGGCAAACCGAGCGGCCATTTCGAAAATCTTTCATTGATTTATTTCGCCACTTTTGATAAAATGCTGTCAATTGCTTCACGAATAATCGACCAACCGGACTTTCGGCGAATTAACGAATCGTTTCTCGATCAACAAATACTCGTCGGCAATAGCTTACTTAAGCGTACCGGTGCTCAACTATTTTTGAAAGACTGATCGCGTTTAATTAATAGTTTCTCAACGCAAAGCGAAACATTAAATTTTTAACAAATATAAACATTAAACAGACTTTTAACAATTTTCATTGTTACCATGCTTCGTGTACCGCGATATTGTACACGGTGACCAAGAATTATTTGTCACGTCACTTTCGTCTGACAAAGACAAATAATTTTCCAACGCTTTTCAAACGTTTAGTTTGTAAACAACGTTATAGGTACGAAAGATAGTTTGTTGAAAATTATCGTCAATAAAGAAAAGCAAATTGCTCGCGTTAAGGAAAGGAAGCGTTTTTTTCCCTATGAAACAATGCCATTAGATATATCTTTTAGCAATGATAAAACTTTTGAATTAGCTACTATTGTACATATATGCTTTTATTTAAAAGAATCGGTTGAATTTCCTAAAGAGGAAAGCTAATAATACGAATTTTCACCGATTATAAATGATTATTACATATTTATGTAACATGGTGGAAATGAACTATGGAAGAAACGAACTGCGCGGCTTCATCGAAAAGTTTTCAACTCGTCTACAGTTCGTGCAACGACCCGAAAGATTTTGCGTTTCACTACGGCCAATATATCTTCGGGATCGGGCTTAGTTGGAGGAGAACAGAAATCACCGCTGAATCGGTTTCCAGGAGGTACACGCTTGTCTTTCGCGAAGACCCCTCACCAATGCTCCATGGTGTTCCTTCTGCCCGTGTTGCGCTTCTCCGCTCGTACAAGTATGTGTGTAAGTACGCGGCATCGTCGTGTAGGTGCAATGGTGCAGGAAGCTGCAACAGCTCGCTGGCGCAGCCGCCTCGTACGAGACCAGATAGACATCTTCGCCGACTCTCCCGCCGCCGTCTAACTAATTGGCTACTGAATTACTGGGCGACATGACCAGTTATTGCTTCGTACCTCACCTCACCTGGGTATATCGGATCCTGGATCTTACGGTTCGAAGAGTATACTTGCTTGTTCTCCGACTCTCTTATTCTTTCCTCTTCGCTCTCCTGTCTCCCTCTTCCTCTCTCCCTCTCTTTCTTTCTCTTTCTTTTGCTCCCTCTCTTCACTGACTTTTCTCCATTTTCACTCAAATCTGAGACCAATGTCGCATACTTCTTTGTTTATATTAACGACAACCAACAATGCGTTGTAATCGTGAAATCTTAGCCCGTAATGGACCTACAAGCAATCCGCTTTAGCGCGCTGCGCTCATTTATCTAGGCTTAGTTGTCTTTGCGCGGTTAAAACGCGTTCGGTTTTCCCTATCTTGCTCGTTTGTCCAATCACGCTTTCTGCGTGATATCTTCACGAATACTAACATTTCAGCTTTTCAATCACTTGCTTCTGCTAATTTTTGTACTGGATGCATCGTCTCTTGTAACTGATCTTAATTCATCCGATAGCCGTACTTTTGTTTCGCTTGCAAATAATAATTTTCAATTTCCTTAGATTCTTGTGACATGCTTTTTCTACGTGCCGTTTGATCTGCTTGAAACGTTCGGAGTTTCGGAAGAAGCGTGACTTTGCCTCGAATTGTATTATTTGGCATAACGTTGCAGAAGTTCGGTAAATTAACAAATTTAACTATAATTTAAATGTTATATCGAACGATTTCCATCGCTGCGACACCATTGTACGCGGATAAAAATTCAAAGCCATATCTTTACGTCAAAATTCGAATGGCGAGTCTGGTTAATAAAATAAATTTTACATAAAATTTACCAACGAATCGAAACGTATTTCTTACGTTAATTACCTGTAAATTGTGTAAAAAAAATAGATATCCTAATAAAATAAAGATCAAAATATTTTATTTTCTTAAAAATCGTTAAATTGCGTTAAATTCTTCGCGCAATTAAGATAGCATTTTAACGATGTTATTGGAGTTTTACTTTAGTCGGTTGTTAATGAAAGATGAAAAATGTTGTTGCTCGAGGGATCGAGATAAGAAAGTGAACGGCTAGTGGTTTCGATGACTATCGTTGGTAAAAGTTTGAGAATGTGATAGAGCTAGGAGTACTTAATGTAGAATCGTTGTCTTCTTCGCAGGGGTTTCCGTGCGGCGAGTTAGGTACCAGTACAAACTGAGGTACCCCCGTGTGATATACGACTTTGTGGGTGCTCGCGCGATACGCTGCCACTAAAAGGCTTAACGAGCATCTTCGTACGCCACAGCAGTCCAGAGTAAACAGGACGTGGCTTATCTTGTCACGAAAAATCTGCGAAGGGAAGCTCCCGCGCTCACTCTTATTTTTCTTCCCCCTTCTATTTCTTTTTTTCATAATGCTCTCGCAAACACGTAGCTCGGTCAGCTATGGGATGCTTCGCCTCGGCCTAGCTTTTTCATCTTTTTTCTCATTTCGTTCGATCAAAATTACCAAGGTTTCCGCTATATTTATTTAACAGCCATGTCTACGTTTAGGATTTCTATGAAAAGTAATTGTACTTTAACCATTTAGTTTTACACCTCAGCGTTACTCTACTGTTAAGTGTTTTTATCTTAAAATGTTTGTATAATCGCTACCCCGATAATTACGATATAATTACGAATGTTGCAAAACAGTGTCAGTTCATTTAATTAATTTGTTTACTTCGAGTTTCTTGTTACAAAGTGTTATTTTTTTAAAATTGATCAACACCATGTTCGATGTATTAAAACACGTGAACAATAATTTCAGTGATAAATATAAAATGCAAAGATGAAGAGGGAAGTTTCAATAAACACTTAAGCGATTAGGATACGTAATGTCCTACAAATTTCGTTTGCAAAGCAAACGTTCGAAATGATTAAAGTGGAGTGTAGTAACAATTTTTAAGTCTTTTCTCAGTTTCTTTATTGAATTTTTATTTTTTCTTATTATAATATATACTTTGTTACATATACCTTGTACATATGGCCACTTTTCACCAGTTTGATCATTTACGTTTATATGATTATGTTTTAAATTAATAATAGTAAAATATGATCTTCATCGATCGTATTCCTTTTCCTCAAATAGAAAATTTCAAGATGTAATGCATTTGACATATTTTGTTATCGCAACAGCCAGCATGGTATTAACTGTCGTTGAGAAAATAATTGTTTTGTACGAATAATCGCGTATGAAATACACTCGACGTCTTCATGACAGTGGTGGTTTTCAAATAAATCAAACATTTAAATTGCATATTCGCCAATGTTCAACGTTTCGATGTAACTTTCATTGCTACACATGCGCTCGTAACATTGACTACATTATGTCTTAGAACGTTATGACCAACTGACAGTGAATATGATTCACGTCATATGTTTACACGCAGAAAGTACATAGTTAGCGATTTCGTGATTCGTGTTGCATAAACCTGTTGCGTGGGTGTAAACGTATTTCTAAAGATATTTATATATAGATCTTAAATATAATTATATTTTAATATGTAAAATTTTACAAAATTCCTTCAAATACCACGATGACGAGGAACGTCAACTTGCTCGAGGCTCAACGTTTTGGCACATGACGGTTTTAATCCTCGCTGGAAAGAAATGACTCGACGGTACAGCTTGGCTTTCAATGACGCGACGCTAACGACGCCTGCGCATTTATTATATTTATTGTGAGCCCAATTAACATTCGGATCGTTACAGGCACCTCTCTCGTTCAAAAGGTATCACGAGGTAATTACGGATCTTTACAGGAAATTATTAACTCAAACGCTTCATTATCTCCTAATGAAGCAACGGGTATCGGCTTGAGTGCTGATGGAGACGTCGTCCGGCTAATTGCTGCTTTACCGCGTGTGTCACACGCAACAACCCAACGCTTCGATGATTCAGATTACGATTACATGCCGTACTATTCTTTTTAAAGCATCTGCCTTTCCAGTCGACTAAGCTTCTTTGCGAATTAAGCGATAGGTATTATACATAAATATTATCCGCCGATTCAGATAAGATTTATTATGGCTGTTATTTCTACACGTATACATATTTTGTTTTTGAATAAGTTCAATCGCAACAAGCGTCTTTAATCATAATTAAGCTTCATGTAAGAAACAATGAATCTGTTTGACGGCATATAATCGTGATCCATAATACATGTACGAGCTATGTATTACTGTCAAGATTATTAAAGAAGATGATAGAGAAAAAGATTTCTTGATTTTGAAGCATTAACGAACATACGTATGTATTTTTTTCTGAATAAGATATCAGAGCCAATTTAAAGAAGAAAGTTGAACTGAATTTCCACTTTCATAATTAATTCACGCATTTGCTTCTTTTGCAAACAGTTCATTATTTATGTATATCGCACGTTTTCTCTGATAAATGTTCGTATTAATATTTATTTAATGTTACAATATTTCTGATGTTTCAGTATTTTATTTATCCTCCAATCTTCTTAATTACTCTAGCAGCAATAACAGAAAATAAATCTTCGTGATATCTTCAATGTTTCCGCTGTTTCCTTGTTGATGTTTATCGAAATTCTACCATCATTTCGCGCAGACTTACATGTTTCTCACGTCATTCACTTTAATAAGACCTTACAAACTACGAGTATTTTTTTCCACTATGTGTTCGCTCGTTCATTTTTTTAACTTTCAGTTGAATTTATGCAATGTAAATCTAAATTTCATAAATGTTACCTTTTCTTTTATAAACGTTTTAAGCCCTGTTCTAATTGTCCTTGCTACCATGTAATATTCGTTAATACGTATTTATGCAAAATAAGAAGTACATCATTTACAAAACGTAATATATTTCTATAGTATAGTGCAGGTTATACTATCGCTCATATGTTATGGTATATGAACACTAGCATTTTTTTACTACAAGGTAACTTAGTTACAAAGCACAAACAGACTGAAGGCGACCTTATGCCTTATTAGAGCTGACATATGAGATATTATTGCTTTGCTATTATTTACTTTTAAAAATTAATATGCAATAGAAGAATTGTCGTCTGTAAATAACAAACATTACCATGCAGTTTTATCATTCAGTACAGTTTATTACTTTCAGTTCGTTTGGTTACCAACACATAGATAAAATATAGAATGTTTTCCTTTAAATTGATAGAACGACCATCGTGAGTAATTCTAGCAATAATAATTGTTATTGTTAAAACATGTTAACACAAGTTGTATATTTAATTTTAATATATCACTGATAAGTTTTAAAATAGACGATTAATGGTTCACGTGAAATATGGCTTACCTTATCTAAAACGATATTCAAATGGCGATACTTCTTGTTGGAAAGATCCTACAAAATTCTTTCAACTAGGCTATTATTTTAGTGTCTTTTCTGTTCAATTGTCAGGAGAATATAAGAATACAACGACAATTATCGACTTCGTCTCAAAATCTGTTAGAAGATAAATGTAAAAAGGATATAGGTTGATCTATGAAAAGCTGAAGATAACTTTGTAAACTCCGAAAAGAAAGAGTCGACAAAAAATGTACTAGAATCATCTTAAAGTTCTGCTTAAACAATGTTAGGGCAAATTTTCAGATAAACAAAATTTTCAATCGGCACGCTAACAACAGAATAATCTAACAACAGGCTAACCATGTTTCGTGGTTCATTCAGTATAACAGTTGATTTCACAAGAAGGTAATAAATAGTGCTTTTATTGTTACTTTGCTATTAATTCATATATTTTACTGACATTCATGTTTCGTTAATATAAATTGAACAATGTGTTCATATACTTATCAGTGGCAATGTAGGTATGTACACGTAATAAAACACATACACCTATTATATACGAATACCTTAAATTACCTGAAAATTGAATATAAGTGACGGATAACAGTATTTTTATATTATTCTTTTAAAGCCAATTTTAAGACTACATAGTTAATTACATAAATAATCATAATAATTATATTAAATTGTTAAAACTATTAACCAAATTACAACGACAGTGTATTACAAATATACAAGATACAGCAAGATGAATGATACGACTGGACAGAAAACAATCATATTTGTTAAAATAAATTTTAAATGGAATAGAACTTTTTCATGAAGCTCAATTTTTGTAGAACTCGATATACAGGGTGGTTGGTAACTGGCGATACAAGCGGAAAGGGGGTGATTCTACGCGAAAAAAGAAGTCGAAAATATAGAATAAGAATTTTTCGTTTGAGGTTTTGTTTTCGAGAAAATCGACTTTGAATTTTCGCTCGGTACGCGTGCACTTTATCGCGTCTCGTTAGAACGGATCTCACTGTAGATCGTTGTCTCGATGGAAAAATTAAAAAAAAAATCTTTATTCTATATTTTCGACTTCTTTTTTCGCCTAGAATCACCCCTTTTCCGCTTGTACCACCAGTTACCAACCACCCTGTATAGTTAGCTATGCTTGTGTGTATGAATAACATTTTTGTATTTTATTTATCGAAATACATTCAGTTTCTCAAGATAAAAGCATTGCAAGGAAATAACTACATGTCGTTATATTTATACAATACTCTATCATTTGTCCCTGTATTTTCCTTTAATCATAAATTACAACTATATGCGATACATCGTCTACTAAAATATTATAACGATTCAGACATTAAAATATTTATAGAAGTTAAACTAGGTAGCAATTTAAATAACGCTTAGAAGTCAACTTTAGTTTAAATTGAAGGTCAAATTTAATAGAGTGAGGTAGTAATTATTAAAATTAAGATAGAGACAGGTTAAAATTTTACTTCTTGCAACGAATCCTCTAAACTAATAAGATAGTACAAAAATATGTAAAAGCTCATGATGCAATTTGAAATTATGATTTACTTAACTTTTAGTAACGCAGGCACAATTAGAATATAATATTAGCGCATGATATTTTAACGATGGAAAGGAAACATATACATATACAAAATTATTTAAAATATGCTTCAGTTTAAAAGATGACTGAAAAAACGAACTGCTTGCAAAGACTTTCACCCTAACTGCAGACGAGCGATTTTTGTCCGTGCGATATCGCTGCGATCGTATGTCACTCTTTGTTTTCCCAGTTAAGAACAACGAAGACAGACACGTGATCGCAGTGATATCGCGCGGACAAAAGTCGCTCGCTTGCATCGGGCTCTAAGAATAATGGATATAAATTGTTTTCGTATTTTTAATAAAAGCACGATCATATATAACTATATATAATTTTAGAAAAACTAGACATGTTACAACAAAGAATATCGTAGGGTACTAACAAATTTATAAAATGAAACCCGAGTATGATTTTGAAAATCACAAGTGATCTATTTGAAGGCAAACGTATATACATCACAGACAAACGTGTATATCAATGTAGAAAATAAATGAAGGATAAGAACGATCAGAAAATTACTTGCAAACCTGTTTTCTCGATAAATGTCTCCATTTGTATTTAAAATTTATTTTAGTAAGTTCATAACTGTTCATAACCTATGTTTCCTTGTTTCTAAGAAATCTTACAATTTAACGACTATATCGAAATAAAATCTAACAATAGTATAAAATCTTACAGCTAAATCTCGTTAATGAAAATATATACGAGTAGACAATTTTTAACAATACTCCTTTTTACAATGATTATCATCGATCCGTGACAGGATTCTATCGATCTGATGCATTCCTTCGAACCCGTTTCAAATATATTCCAATGATTCGAACAATCGCATAGGCGCCGACATCGAGGACAAGGGTAAATAACACGTGCAGGTTAAAGATTAAAAACTGGGAACCACTGGCAAACCACCTGCGCGTCAAGCTTTGGTGTATCCTTATTATAAATCCGGTAGATAATGACGACATGTTTATATTCTTCATTTGTATGCTAGACGAGGAACTGTTCGTAGCCGTACACCGAAGCCAGCCTGACTGGCTGACTGCTTAGCTTTGCTGACTGCAGTGACGTAGCAACGCTTCTTACTAGTTTCACCATTCAACTGAAATTTATGTATCCTCGCTAGTACGGTGCATTACAGTTATTCTCACGTAGCCAGGCAACCACTACAATTGCTGTGTTAGGACTTGGATACCGCTAAGATTCTCGAAATGGGGCCATTTGTATGGATGACATCTTAAGTTTTTCCAAGATAGGGTACGAAAGTTGGTTACCCGTACGCTTCGACCGTCTCGCGATAAATACAATTAACAGGGTTTCCACGAATGTTACACATTTCTAGAAGAAACGAACGTCGGTATCTGTAGCATTTAAGACAGACATCCAAGTGCTCGAAGAGTAACAACGGTAATAAAAGAGCGATCGTTCGTTGGAGAACCTCGAAAAGACGGTTTAAAAGATAGCGTAGTTCTATTGAAACTATTGAATGTGTATACCTTTTATATTCCTAACAAAGAAACTTGTGCGTTGCCGTCTTCGAGTCGTGTATTCTGTTCGTGTTACGAGTGACGAAGCCAAAGCGGAAGAGCGAACGTTGCTCCGTCAGTAATTAGGATTTATAAATTCCGGAGACTCGTAGTTGGCCGCGGCGATGGAAACGCGTTTGCTGCGTTCTCGATTTCGCGTCGAGTAGTTGCGTATTTCGAGGCAATATTCGTTTCTTTTTTCCTTTTCTTTTTCTTTTATACCCTGGTCATAAAGCACGAGATTCGTGCCACGGCGTAAAATAGCTTTATTATACAAAATACATGCAAATTATCTTATTTATGGTTATGGCCGCTAATTATATTGCGTGCTTATACACAAAATGTCAACGTGGCCAGAGCCGCAGCGCGAACGTGTAATACGTTTAACTTTTTACGAGGCAGTGCGATGCTTCGTATATACGCAGAGGGCTATACACGTAACGTATACGTTACAGGCTTAACGATCGCAAAATACCGACAGATACGTTCCCTCCGTATAGCAATATATGAGCATTACCGAGAGCAGTATTACCGAAAGGGATCAAAGTTAAAGAACAACCGCGGCATAGACGAACGGATAACAACCAAAAACCATTACGAATTTCCAACAATTTAGATGTTTTTTTAATATATGCTATTTTATTTAACATAGCAATGATGTAACAGTAGTTACAGCGAACAACGAAATTTCGTTTTATGATAACGTTATTAAAATTTTCACGTCTAATAGGTATATGTAACGCGAAGCTAAGAGTGAAAATTCCTCACGAGATCAGATAATCAACTCGGAGAGCTATATACTTAGGTAGCTTGGATAAATCAGGATTTATATCGATTAATCAGGTGTCAACAACAGATATCAAAGATTGTATCGTAAACTATCATCGAAAAGCATTTTGCAAGATATTTTATTTGATTTCTCTTTATCTTTATGTAATGTAGGCATTACAATTTATTATAAAACGTTCTTTGTAATATATATAATATACATATTGTGTTATATATGTAGATTATATTATATATTGCCACGTATATATTATATAATATATTATGTTCTGTATAAATTAATATGTATATATATGTTAATTTATGGAACAGAGTTACAGAGTTATTTACAGATATTTTTACTGTTTATTAACATTGCATTTCAGTAATCCGAAATTTTAACGATGTAAAGTGAAAAACTAGTTTCTGGAAAATAGGTTATACGTAGATACCTATTAAATAAATAAAGACGTAAGACTAATTGCCGACATGGTATTATTTAACGCGTATGTACGTTTAAAGCGTATAAGTATCTACAAAGTTCTAAAGGATCTTTTATAAAAAATTGTTACTGTAATTACTTGCAATTACGAAGTTGCATACACAATTTTTATCTACATGTACATTAACTCAATGATGAAGCCAAAGGTTACGATATATATGAATTTGAAAAAAGCATTTAATTTCATTACATCCGGCTGGAAAATGATATTTATCGAATTTGATTAAATAATGTTCTAAAGCGGCTGCAACTAGTCATTAAAGATAATTGGAATGACGTCTTATCGGCCATGATCTTTATTAAGTAAAATATTCTATTACCTATACTTGCATCGATATATTATGTACAATACATATACGCACAATATATGTACACGTGAGTATGTAAAGAATATTCTAGAAAGATATTAAAAAATGTAATTAACAAATATATGGAAGTTCTAATTACGCGTATTTAACAAATTACAAGGATAAGGAAAATTCACGTAAGCAGATACCTTTCAACGTGCATCCATCGCTGAACGCTTCACATTACGATAATTAACGTTTTCTTGGCATTCAATTTGCATAAGGTAGATGTATGTCAAATGGTAATAACATCGCATTCGTTTCAAGTACGTGGCAATAAAATGCTGATAGTGATGCTATGTACGTAGAGTACATTATGAATGTCAACAATGTTAACAATTCCCTATTTAATTATTGTGTTGGCAGCTGGTGACGCATGAAAATGACATTCGCCACCTAAAAGTACTAGATGATTCATCGATTAGATAGAAATATCATTGCATAATTCCACTGAAACGTATTGTTGCTTGCATCGTATATTATCCTGGATACTCGGCCGCATTTGTCAACCGTGACATCGACAGATATTGCGAGTCGCGATTGACCAGCATCTAACGCTTGAAAGTAAAAACTTACAACAGAGTATACCGTTCTATTCGACCTTAGTTTCGATGCATCTGTATATAACTCAATGACGTTGATGCAATTAATATCGCTGTCATGTTGTAATTACATATTCAGGCACGTGAAAATGTTTAAACCAAACGATTTACCAATTCAATCGGCATCGTACAGGTTATAAATGATCAAGCGTATCGACTCGAATTTACCTTTGAGAAACGATCAATCTTCTCTGTGATCTTGATAAGCCGCCGAGTGTACGTAAATATACGTGGCATTTTCTTTTTCATGCTAGTGTCAATCCTTCCGTGCACGTGGTTGATAGTTTTGCTCATATTTTTCTAGAATACAGCGTTAAACTCAATCAGACATCTGCTTCAAGTGACGTAACAATTTTTTTCCTGTTTACGTCATTTCATTAAACAATATAAAAAAAAATATGTTCGCTTTGTATTGTTTTCATTTTACGAATATCTTTCAGATAATCTAAAGAACGAAGTAAAGCCAATATTCGCATCGATTGTAATTTATTATCAAATATATTTTAGCCTTATACGATTGAAACTATAGAAAAAAATTGATAGAAATTATCAGAAACGTTAAATCAATCTAATCTAATTTTGTGTTCTAGAATATAATTGTACCGTATGTCGCGTGTAGAAATTAGTTCGAGTTTTATCGTATAATACATTTTAGCGAAAGATAAATTTCCGGATGAAACGATCTTCCAATTTTACATCTTGTATTTTGTAGACAAAGTGTACAGGCAGTTCTTTTGTGTACACAAATGTGTACATTTTACCAAAATTTCTTTAAACTATAAGCAGCAAAAGCTATTATCTCGTGTGAAATGCAACAAGCAGCCTGACGGCTGTAAACAAGAGAATGTTGTTGCAAAGCTGACAGAAATATCGAAATCTCGTTTCAACGTCGTTGAACAGTTTCATTGATAGAACAATGTAAAGCAGCATTTTTATCGCGAGCGATAGTCGGCGATTTAATAAAATACAGCAAAATATTTCGTTGCCAGCTTTTGTAATTTTCCATTTCAAAGTTTGACACAGAGTGTCACAATCTACGGGTCGTATCGCGAAACATTTAACACAGTTAAACACGCGAATAAAGATGAAGCAGATACGAAAATAAATATGACCGAAACCCAAAGTGCATTCCAGACTCGAATACAAAATGACGTCCGTATCTAAACGGCACACGCTGTTATGGAACCAGTATCCACGATCTTCAATGTACCCGCACGAAATGTAGCCGTGCATTCGAAATCCACGACATAATACGTCTACCAGCATCGACTCTTAAAATACACGAACCAGCAGCTTGTTGTTCGTTGTTGGATTGGGGCCGAATAGGTTAGCTTGACAGCTCGTTTTCAAAATTTATAACATCGTAGTCTACGCGCACCGACAGTATTTCGGCAGGAATCGTGGAAAGCTTTTCGCGTGAAATTA
Source organism: Bombus bifarius (assembly GCF_011952205.1). Lineage (NCBI taxonomy): Eukaryota > Metazoa > Arthropoda > Insecta > Hymenoptera > Apidae > Bombus > Bombus bifarius. The sequence goes on along the minus strand of NW_022884703.1, from coordinate 174,576 downwards.
CCTTTAATCTTACTTGTTTTTATTTTCATTATATACCAATACAAAAAGCAATAATCCATCCCTACAAATACAACCACTACATCGAAGTCACTACTATGTCACGCTATTGCGATTCTCCGTCTTTTTTTTTTTTTTTTAACTTCTACCGAACTTTAAAAATACGATTGAACGGCTTAAGTAACGGTAAAAACCGTACCGAGTTGATAAAATACATTTAAATAACAATAATAATGAAAGTAAGTTGGAAAATAAGATGATACAATATCGCAATTTCCATCTATGGTGTCCTCAAAACGTAATACTTACAATCTTTATTGTTATTTTATTTACTTTTATATAGGGCGTCTCGTATAATTCTGTTACACTTAATTACTCTCTTATTTGTCATGATACAAGAAGATGTTTCAAGACAAAGTTATTCTATTTCAATTTGAGTGCCATCTCAATGTTGTATCTTCTGAGATTTTAATAATAGTAACGATTGTTTTAAACGGAATAACCTATTGTGGCGGATCGGTATCAACAGGAGGCCGACAGGTCGAGGCATCAACGCGGCGCAACACCTCCCGGGCGATCCGCTGGCACCAACCGTCAACACTAGAGGGCTACGACGACAACGAGTCTGTCTAACTCGCTAGCGGTCGAATATACGAGCGATTGATACAAATACCGCACCTAGCGAGACTCCCTCTACGTTTAAGGCAGGAATTACCGGGCATAGCCTTACTGACGAGTCCACCGGTAGTCCCAGGGCGAAACGCACAACTCTCTTTTCATCCGCCACACTATTTTTTTGTTTATCATTTAAGAAGGTATGCTCAGAACGCATAGAGCCATGTACCATACCATGAGCTTGAAATGATCTGAACCGCAAATTTCACAAGTAAATGATTGAAATGAGAGCTCATAGAAAATGATCGCATTATTTATTATTTTAATATATGCTCAAAGTGTTGCCCTTCAAACTCAATATGAAAACTTATTTAGGCGCGAAGCTAATGCATGTCAAGCTCTCTTTATTGTATTCGAACATATGCTTGCACAGGCGTTGGAAATACGCATTTGTATACCTGATGCCGTTGTCGGAACGTCGTTTCACACATTCAATCGATAAACAATGCGATTAACGTATTTATTTTGTTTCTGCAATTCATCTTCCGTGAGCTTCCACTTCAGTCATTTACTTGCGAAATTTTCGGCTCAGATCATTTCAGAATACCTTCACCTTTTTAATAGCAAACAAGAAAACACATCACCCCGTTAAAAAGACATTCCCACTATTAAAACCTCAGAAGATACGAGCTTGAAATGACATTCGCTCTCATAGGTTAACTTCCCTTCTAAAATACAATGACTTTATCTCTAAACATTTTTTCGTATCGTGACAAATAAGAGAGTAGTTAAGGGTAACAGAGTTAGGTGGGACAGCCACTTACCATTGTATATGTACAGAGTGTATACAAAGTAAGTGCAAAGGCCACCACAGCGGGGTTCTACATCTTTGGATTGGTGGGCGGCATTTGTAAACAAAAGTGCGTCCTGGAAATTCAAAGCCAAATTTTGTTTGCTTACATCGTGTTGTATTCGTTGCGAAGACCAAGTTCTGTATTCTCGAATTTTGACTTTTGACTTCCCAGAGGAAATACCTAATTTTCGTTTTATTATATTTAAATATTGTTTACAAAGATTGGCAATGGTCGAAAGTAACAAGAAATAATTTTATCATTGATAATGGTTATCGGTAACAAAGAAAAAGTTCCATTATCGATAATGATTATCGGTAACAGAAAAATATTCCGTTATCGATGATGGTTATTGGTAACCAAAAAAAAAAATTCACTCGTCGATATTGGTTACCGGTTACCGTAAACCACTGAAATTTAATCCATTTATAATGGTCTAAGCAGAACGTTTTAACATTTAAAAATTGATATTTTCTAATCATCTAATTTTTTTGAAAAATTTCTATAACATCCAGCGATCGCTGGCCCTTCCAAAAATTCCAAATCTAACTTTTTGTCAATGACTCTTTTCATGAAAATTGCAGAAACTTCATGTAGAAACAACTATTTTTTATCCTTGGATAGACGCTCATATTGTACGTAGATATTTCAAGTGACGAGGAATAGGACATCAGAGGAAGAACATTTAAAGCAAGCGAAAACATACAGGCAATGGTATTAATTGAATAAACGCAATCGGAGTCGCAGAGGTAGACCGTACTGATTTTCGCGAGATCAAAGACACAAAGAGGCCATGATTTCTGGTGGATAAGACGCCTCTGGCGTCGGTGCACCGTTGATAATAATCGAGAGTACGGTACGATTGCAATCCGAAAGAGGATCACAATAGAGTTAATTAAACATCTCAATAACAGACGGCTGCCCAAGGGTGATTAGGCATGCTGCGCGGTGACACAAGGACACAGGGAAACCGCCAGTGGCTATTGTACCCCTGCGGAGCAACCAGTCGCCGACAGAATACGACAGAGTCGCGAACAGAGGACAGAAACGAGCCTAGGAAGACCAAGAAAGAGAAGTACGTATATGGTATACCGGAGAAAGATCGTGGTGAAACCAAGTCGAGAAAAGGATGAGCAACCAATAGGGAGCTTGACAATGAGGAAAAGAGAGAGAGGAAGGAAACGAGAAATGGGGAGGCAGGAGAAGAGATCGCAACAAGGAGGAAAGGAGAGAAGGAAAGCAACAACACAATGCAGGTGACAGCTTGCGCACCCCACAGACCCTGTCTCATCTCTTTTGTTCCTGGCGTTTCGTCGGCTTTCTTCCCCTTGACGGCAAGACAACCGCGGTCGCTGCGGCGTCTCAGTCTCATGTCGCACTGAAATTGCTCAAATGGAAACGAGTGTGTCATTCTCACTACGTCCGCCTGTCACTCGGAGCTGCGACTGCTTTCTCCTTCTCATCCTCCTCTCTTTCTCTTTCGTTATCCGTTTCTGTTTTCCTTTTCCATCATATCGTCTACTTATACATCTCCTGCTCTTTTGCTCACCTCAGTTTCGCGAAACGCGAATAGCGGCCATATTTACCGTCGCCGCCAATGTTTACGATTTAAGAGTTTTTAACAAGTACCTCCGTAGGTATCGATCTTTCGTCGTAATTACGCGTTATTCGTTTTCAATGTCTGTCGTCCCGCTTTGTTGTTTTTAACAAATTTCACGCACCACGCAACAAGTATGCCAATATTTATTACTGGATTTAGTACTTACGTTACAATGTAATTGTCAACAAATTTCCTTCTAATACCATTGCATAATCCTTATTCGTTGACTAACTTTTTACTTGCAAAAAAGCTGTGGCATATCCTCTTTTTTAAATTATTGGCATTTGTAGAAAAATCGTTTATAAGAATGAGCTGAGCGGAAAATCAGATGTTTTGGATAGAAAGTAATACGTACAAGAATTCATGGAATGCAAAAATCGCTATTACCGCGAATAGCAGAATCGGACAAAATCTAAGAAGAAAGGAAAGCAAGAAAAGAAATGATATTATTGGCTGTTTACGTAGCGAATGCTAAGGATCGAGGGCAAACGGATATCAGTTGACTCGGTCATGAGATAAAAAGCGAAAACGCTCGGTCTAAATTATTGTCCTCTTGTGATGAAAGATAGGAAGGTGCGGAGCGGACGAGGGTCCGGAGATAAGTATCGCGCGTCGCGCGTCTCATTCAAGCCGGCAAACAGCGTTCGTTGTCAACGTGGTAGGTAGCGTGTTAGGCGACGATATACACGCGTTCCGTTAGTCAGCCGGTTAGAGACAAATGGACGTCCTGATTCGTGACTACCGATTCTACGTTGACTTATAATTGTAAACCTTCCGATTTTGCTTGCGATAAAAGTCCAGCGAAAGAGAAACAGGATGTTTCAGAACTATCAATTTCCGATACACGTGTAATCAACCTGTCTATGGATGATAATCTTCACGGGAAATGAAAACACAAAGATGTGTCACACATTGATCGAAGTTAATTCTTCTGCGTGAATCAGTTACGAATATCATAATTGTTAGTATAATAACATAAATATGCCGTACATTTCACGGGGGATGGGAACGAATAAATGGCATTATACTACATATGTAGATTCGTATTGATGTAATTTACGAAGCAATATGAAAAATGCATATCTTTTCGATATTATCGCTTCTGAGAATTTAAGATAGTTTAATGCATACGATTATCAATTTTGAATATTTTGAATATTTTGAACGTATACCTAAATCTATTTTATATATGTAGTTGTGTCTTATATATAATATTAAATTACAATTAAAGATACCGTGTAATATTTTACATGTTTTAACAACATCTTCACAGAACGCTGACTAATAAATTTTACTGAACATCTGTGATCAAAAATAGAAAAGTATTCGTGAAACTATAAAGTTTCGAATAAAGAATGTTTAAAACCAAAATTAAAACAATCAGAATATAAAAAAGGGAAATAATCTATATAGAATACGTCAAGTGGATTATAACATATCATCAAGTTCGGATTACTAATCTAACTCTTTATTAACCTTAATATTATGTGAAACATCTAGGGTAAATAACACAATCTTTGCAAAATGATTAAAGGAAGTCCTAATAAACATGGATCGAAAAATTAATAGCTTCAAAGTCATAAACAATTTTTTGTTTCGGTCGGAGAGAGTGGAATTTTGCGTCTACATTGAATTATTGCAAATTAGTCAGTGTAAGTTAATTTGCTATATACAACTTATAATAAATTTTCAAATAATTACATCTACACATACACTAAAGCATGACTGATTTAAAGTTAGGTATATATATAAGCGGCCAAAGTGATTCCCATAATTCGAAGAAATATTACATCACATGTCTTGTGCTTTATTCACAAATCAATCACTGATATTTAAATATTTCAACCACTGATAATATACTTATAGTCAGAATTTTGAACTTTGACTAACTATAAATCAAAGTCACTTCGCATAAAAAAAAACATAAAATAATAATCCTTAGGTCGTTAAATATTCTGAGGTTAATAAAAAGTCAATCGTATCAGATAAAAATAAAAAAATAAGCTCGCTATTTAAGGAATAGGCGTAATCTCCAAATCTTTAATATAGCTGTATTCACTAAAAGACTGCCTGCTTAATATTCTTTATATTATGGATTCCTTTATAAAACTTTATGGAACTTTCATCAGTTGTATTTTTTCGAATCTATAAAAATATTATATGTGTTTAAATTAAAATAACTCCTATTACCGTATTTTACGAAAGGAGACATAAACCATATTAACACATTGAAAATAAATCATTTTCCAAACTCTTCTAATCGTTACTGGCTATCTAAAGACTGAAGCAATGAGAGGAAACAAACTTATCTTTTGACTACGCTTGAGTTTTACATAACTCAATAATAATTAAACGAAATTCTTTATCTGTAAATCTGATTTTGTTGTGATATTCGAAAGTTATACACTGTACATATCTCTTGATTACAAATCTTTCGATTTCGCGATACTTCACAATATCGATAAATGACTTTCTCCTCTTCTCTATGTTGCATAACTTATATTTAAGTAATAACACACGAGTTATAAACGCGTACGAGTGATTCGACCAATTCTTTTTATTCGTGTAATCGCGTTACATTCTGCATGACACGACAGTAAAAATACTTTATTTCGTCTTTCAAGAAGCAGCGCGAAAAAACAGGAAAGTATGTTCACTGTTTTGTAGAAAAACATATCACACAGAACTCATCTCCATTTTCCGTGGCTTCGGCGAACTGTTCGGTAGCTGATAAATCACGGCTGTCATACGCCAGGTGTCGTACATCAGGATGAAAACGCGTTCTACGTCGCCGGCAACGTTATGTCTGCTACACGAATCCGATTTTACGCACATCCCAACGACAAATACAAATTACACGGGATCTCACGAGGCACTCGTGTTTTACGCCTTGGCAGGCGCAATTCTCTGGATTCGCAATGGGGTAAAATTCACCCCCTTCTTCCTTTTCGTTGCGATACCTTCAAACGCATGTGATGTGCGCGCATGAGACTCGTACAGACATACATAGGTACATACCTAAGTACGTGTCAGTGGTATTACATGCTACCTATCACCAGTTTCCTTCGATCTGTGTATGTATACATGCTTATGGGTTGTTTGACGGAGATTCGATTTAAACGTGTCACAGTGTGTGCGTCTTTTTACGAGCAACGTGCATGGAGCTAGTTTGCTTAGTATACGTATCAGACGGCATGTTCTTGAATACGTTGGCAGTACGGTTTATGCGCCGATCTCTCAGTCCGTTTCCCCCGGTCTGGCCGCAGTTGTGCGTTTGTGTGAAGTTCACGACCACGGCTCTTGTACGGCTCGTCTCTCCTCATCAAAGAAGCGCGTTGTACAGACACAGCAAGCAACACTCGTACAACTCGGAATATAAACAAAATTTACCCATGGACAACACACGTGCGTTTGTCATATTTCAAAACCCGACGTATTCCCCTTCTCTATGTTCGCGTCGCCAGTAATTTCAGCGTTGTACCGTGCCGACTTTGAAGGCGGCTTGTGTAAAAACGCGCGTAAAAAACTGTTAATGCCTGTACGTCGTGTTTGTCTCTGCCAGGATATTTCGTTAACATGCGTCACTCCATTTGAAATTTCAACTTGAAAATGAAGGAACTACGAATTCTGTCCATTCGACCATATAAGAATAAAACAAATTCTCGACACGATTTTATGTATGTGTAGTACGATAAAGTTTTCAGTTAAATTCAATCAGATATTACCTGTTTCGACAAAAAATTAACTGGGCTGCGAACATATCTCTATTTTTGACCAGAAAAAATAATATCGTCTCACCATCTTTCAATAATTAACTGTTACCGAATTTCCATTCAGAATTCACTTTTTCTAAGGCTCCGTCTCTACTGAAGCAACAACGAACGACTTTCTGTTATCTGTCGCCTCTTGTTGCATGTTCCAAAACATTTCCGACAAACAGCACCTTTTAGAAACACTTCGCTCATACCAAAGTAACATGCGTCGACTTCTTCAAGAAACATGAAACAGCGACAAACATTTGCTCGACATCGTCTTAGTGAAAACGGGACTTTAAGATGGTAACGTCATTTATCTTTCTCTGAAACCTTGAATAAAATCGTTTATCTTGTCATAGATTTAATATTTGTAAATAACGATTAACTATAATAAAAGTGCAGACTCGATTGTATAGGGTGTAAAGGAATTCTACGTACGTTACAATAATCCTGTTTATCTTCGGATTACTGGAAATCGGCTAAGAGAAGACAACAAAGTTGTCCTTGACCCTGAAATTTAAGAATAAACTCTTTTTATTACAATGACGACTAAGCTCGTCGGAAGAACCGTATGTCGTAACTAAACTACTTTCTTGAAAAAAGATGTTAAACTTTCAATGCTCTTTAGACTGACTTCATTTGCAATTTCATTTGCAATACGTTCACATGTCACGATCAGACAGAAAGTGAATAGGTATTTATTGGAAAAAAGAAATCAACATTTTAAATATTTGTTTAAATCGTAGAGCGAAACTTTAAGTATATACATATGTATGTGTGTACGTATTTGGTTCTTTGATTTCATGTATCCGTGGAAACGTGAAGGAGGAACAAAATCACATTTTGGTCAATTAATCCGTATAATAAGCACGTCGCGTTTCCTGTCACTGAGTAGCGTGAAACAGTTAGGATCGGCTGTCACGATAGGTTTTCATGTTCCAATGGTTTCCCTGGTGCAGGGAGACGACATATTGGTCGAGAGTGCGGGAGGCGACGTCTAGCATCGAATGAGAGACGGGTGTCGTGTTGAAAGCAGACGGCCGAGTGACGAGATGCCAGGACTTCTCCTACCGTAGAAGACAAGATGTCGTCTCTGATTACACACAGCTCTTCCAAAATTCCGAGCGAAGTCGAGAAAAACGTATTACCCTCGTGTTCGCTCCGAAACGAAACGATATTACTGCCCTATTGACAACATTTTCTGTATTTTACGTTATTATTTACTACTGTATTGGAACATCAAGTCGTATGTGGTTGAAATCTTAAAATCAAGTTATAGATATGCTAATAAATGTAAATACATCAGTATCTACTTAAGGCAACAAAAAAACTAGGAAATAAATAAAAACTTACGAAATGACGCTAATAGAAATAAGAAAATATAAAGATATATTACTAATTAGTAAGTGTTGGTCAATATGAAACAATTACTTACCGAAGTCGAAGTCAAATTCGCTGATCGTATCGCTGTATTCCTGAACGTGTATATTTAAATGATGCAGATTGAAACCTTTTACATTTCTCAATAATTCACGATCCATACAAATAAATATGTATAAAGATATGTTCTCTTCTGTGTGATTCTTAGGATAATAAAAACGTAACAGAAATGTACTAAAAAAAATTGCAGAGTATTAAAATTTAAAAAATGGTAAACGAAAATAAAGAAGATTCTAAGTATATAAATAAATAAATGTGTACACACAATGATAGATACCTACAAATTTACGATCGCATGATTTGAAAGGCATTAGGATTATTGAGAAGATAACAGTCGCGTGATTACGATACGTTGTTAGATCTGTAATGATTTTCACGTGTACTAATAGTAACGATACTCGGTTCATTCGGAACAACGATTCATCATCCATGCGCGAAACAATTTAACAGTCACGTTCGCATCGAAACCGATAGCTTGGGATATTATACCGTCGAGTAAACGTATCATCAGGAATCAGGACTCCTATTTTAATAACACGATTTGGGCAGGGCGTTCGTTCCCTCAGCATTGTCATTACATGGTGGCCGTTGGGTCATTTCGTCCGAAATAATTAGCGGTCCCAGGTCTTGTCCCAGAAGAGAGGGTTGGGATGTAAGGATAATGGCAGGGTGCCCTCTCCGATAATACCAGCGAGAACGTAGCTGAGAACGAATTCAACCAGAAGACGGGGGAATTAGTCACACGACGTAACCTCATCTAAGAGAATCTAAAACTATTCGACATATTAACAACCGCAATGTTACCAGGCACCGCACCACATAAATAGAGGGCTCTGAATGCCGACTTTTCGGAAATAAGATTGCTAAATCGTGTATACTTCATAGCCATAATCATCCTTATTCTTTCCCTCCTCGTCTTGTCTCTTGATATGATTTAACGTAGACTTGTTTATCGAAAGCAATGTCATTACGGTATATGAAGGAGCTCGTAAAAATACGCAATGCATTTGCGTGCTACTATAGATAATCTGCGAATTTTTACTGCACGACTGGTTAAATAGGCAACTATTTTCCCACTTCTAGCTTAATAGACGTGATCTAGGTTACCTTTGTATACAAGGCAATAAAAAGAAAAACCTACACAATAAGATTTGTCCTTTCGATATAAACTTTTACATTACGAGCCTTCGAAGTCGTAAATAAACTTTTCCATAATCGATTGTATGTAAATAGAAAAATTGATTTATATAGATTCTTTCTTGTGGAATAATTTAAAACCTTTAGTATAGAGTAACGATAGTCGATCTATGATTATAGAAAATAATTGTTATATGGATAAGAGATATAACAAAAATGCAAGTACTTGAAAATTACTTTTATATTGAAAAATATAAGCCTTGCATTGAATTAAATATTGTAAGTGCCAAAATAGATCTTTATGTTCTCTGTTTTTAAAATTCGTTTAAACACATATGCATAAAATCTTAGAATCTTTTTTCCTTTCTGTCTTATCGCATTATATATGGTTTCAAACTGTATAGTATGAATAATGGCGTGGATACAACCAGGCTATTATTGAATACCAACACCAACTGACGTCTTATTGTTAAGGTAATAGACCTATTTAGGATAAGTACTGCATTCTATTCTAGGATATCGTGTAATAAAGAAGAATTATGATTTATGACTACCGGTTTTACTTTAAAAAAAAAAAACTATAAATATTAATTAATATTTCAACAAATTGGGTAATGAAGAAGAGAAATTGTAATATGAATATAAATTTATACATATATATTTCATATTTCTGTTCATATTTCTGTTATGTGTGTAATTCTTTTATTCTGGCATCCAAAATATAATTGTATATACACTATACATGCTTTACCGACCGACGATCTTATAATTTTGCAATTAAATAGTTTTGAAATTTTTATAGCCATTTGCAAAAGAAAAACTTTTACTTCGATGATTTAAGAACGTTGATATACACACGTATATATATAATACTTTTATACATATGTATAACAATTTTTATTCGAAATTTACTTCAAACGTGTATCGTTAAACATATAATACATTAAAAATTCTACACGGATATGACAGAATAATTAAAGAAACATCGTAGAAAGATAGAAAAAATCGCCCAGAGAATCCAGATACATATGTCGACACGCCGCATGTTGTAGATTTGCATGTTGTAGCCGGACGCTATTGTAATAGTATTACGTTTAGCGTATTTTTTCTCTGTCCACGTTTTTATCCGACGTTTTGGAGAAAATCTGTACGCGGACCTTACCGCCAACATAAAAATGCAGGTCGTGCACGCCTGCGCAATTGCGCATTGGCTGGGTGACCCGACACGAGTGTTTTATGGCCGACAGTTTTGTGTGTTCCGAGTAGGCATTATTTTTCTTTCTAAACTCCGTTATACCTGGAACAATGGAGAGATTAAAACATAAAATATGATCCCCAGGGTATAGTTCGGAGTGGAGATCGGAGGATGGCGGCGCATAGTGCCTATAATAAATTCGATATACCTGAAGCTCCCTTTCGAATGACCTTTTTTTCGTCAGGTGCGATACAGTGGCACTTCGAGTTAATTCACTCCAAAGTCTCAGAAATCAATCTGTATTCAACAAGCGTGTTTTTCAAAATACTACACGGAGAACGTTACAGACTTAAATGCAAAATAAGAAAAAAATTCTTGCAGAGACCTTTCTTAATTTTTCATTTCATCGCTCTATGACTGGATCAATAAATTGAATGCGCTTTTTTATAAGAAATCACAAAAGATACGGTACAAATAAGTACATAATACATTTTGCTACGGACATATCTTCTCGTATGTATCCATATGATAAATATGTAATATATGGATACATTACATGTTGATACCGTGTTTATAACAATGAAAATTCATACAAAAATAAACGTATCACGAATAAAATATATCATTGTGTGCACGAGTGAGATACATCACAAAATCGCATACTATGTGCAATTTACTTACCATACTAACTTACTACAATTATGTATATACTGATTTTACCATTATTATACAAATCTAATATGATTTATATAAGCGTCCCGGCTTTTCAGTATGCTGAATATGATTTATGTCTCCATCTTCGTGTTTCGTCTTGCTTCATTCATATTTATAAGCGTATAAACAGACATTTGTGCTTCAAGTAATTAAGAGATTTATAGTAGATCGAATTAGCATTAAACGCTTCGATAATTACCTATGTAACTACGTCAAATGTTTAGATAATCAACAAAGAACCATGATTTTCCGTGGTATAGATTGAAGTTATTACATTAATTATGAACAGTAACCGAAAGATTAATAATTTTTTGTAGCAAATTGGATATTCCGTTTTTTACATTGTCTATATACAATTATAATTTTATAATTAATAAATGATTCTTAACACATTGACATTCGCGACGATTTTTCATCGTACAAACACATTACATACACTTTCAACAAGTCATTTAATCGTTAAGCCGCTATTATTGATTGACACTGATAAACCTATTTGATCGAAAATATATATGTACAAGGTAATCGATGTAGAAAGACGATTGACGAATTGTCACTTCGTCCACCATCTCAATTAAGTTATATAAGTCGATAAAATAATTATGTATCACACTTATTACTTGAAGCTAGATATTATACAGTGATACCGTCCCATTAAATTTTAACTGCAATTTTACATTTCATATTCATATTTTATAATTTTTAAGATTAAGATATATAATGTTATTCTACAATTTTATTCTTAAATTATCCATCTATCTATTTTAAAAAATCCGAAGAAACATCTTATCGAAAAATAATCAAAAGAATAAATAGTATCTATCATCATACATTAGAATGTTTGTAATATTACGAAATACGTGGCATTTACGTAATAACGTTTGAAACAAGGTAAGTATTTTCCACGCATTATATAAATTCATTTTACGATTTCTTGTACTTCTCAATACATTCTATTGTTAGACGATTAAAATAAATGGATTCCGTAATAAAATCCAAGCTCGACTAATCTGCAAAATTCAATCTTGAAAAATACTAATAGATTGGTGAGATGGACGCAGTGATGAAATGAGAAGAAATGTCCCGTAGCATGAATAGCAAAATGCAGAATGCATAATAGAATTGAAAGGAAGAACGAAAGTGGTCGTTCAAGAGGAGGAAAGCATCCTATTACACGATTCGTTTTTCCATAAAAGCAAATGTCTTTTGGCTAGCGGCGAAGATAGTTTGCAATAGTGGTTGGTCCGGGTCGCGGCCGTATCGTCGCGCCGGACCGAGGACGCTCTTGTATTTGTCGAATACGAAGTCACGTACCGAATACATTATCGGGTGGAATACGGTCTATGCATGTGAAGGTTGAAAAGCAGGCATGCAGGCAGGCAGGCAGGCAGGCAGGCAGGCGGGCAGGCTGAGAGCAAGCTAGCTGGCGGACAGACGGACAGACGGACGAACGAACGAACGGACGGGTGGGTGACTATATTGATTGTGTAGCCGGCTGACAGCGACAGTGACATATGTCACCGAGGCTTCTCGTTATCGCTGATTTAAACATGAGGCAACGAGGCCCTTGCCGAGTTGTCTGCGCTGCACCAGCTTCGTATTTCTGTCTACGTCTCCATCCCTCCCTCCAGCCCCTGTTATTATTATTGCCGCACATATTTTTTTCTCTTCCTCTTTCCTGGTCAATGTATTGACTGTCACATTGTCGGAAGCCTGACGACGTGACCTTTTTGATCACCGTACCGATGAAACGCCATGTCAGAAATAATTACGAGCTAGTCGCACGCAGCTATGTTGTTGTTGCTTGAGCGCTCGTTACTGTTATTATCACTCACGCGCCGTATAATATTGCACCAAATAACAGTTTTTCCCAGAGCCATACGACATATATTGTGATTTCATCGAATATTTGACATTGAATCATGACATTTCAAATGACACTGTTTGTTTAAAAAAGAATTTAATTTTCCTATCCCCTATTTCAATAAACAATATATTGTTGTGTCTAATATAGGAACTCGTAAATTTGAAGATAAACGTATGACAAACAGGTCACATTTTGGCGGAAGTTGCTACAACATAGATTGTATTGGAAAGCAACGATACGTACATAATCACGTAGCGCCCCCCTGTCATTTCGTGCTTCGAGTTCGATATATAAGAAGTAAGGGATGAGGCGAAGGGAGAAGAAAGAAGACTGCTATGATTTATTACCGGCCGCAAATTCTGTTTCTCCTCTGTGCACGCCAACTGCGTTTGCGTTCATCCATCTTTTTCCCTTTCACGGCTCACCGAGCAACTTTTCCCCAGCCTCCCCTCTCCTTCTTCCTTCACCCTCTTTGTTCCGCGCCATCTCTCAAAGTGACTGACTGCCTCCTTTATTATCCGCTTGTCAGCATTTTTACACTTTTATCCAGCGTTCTAGTATCTATTGTCCCCGAAGCGAATTCGTTTGGTCACAATACGTCATGAAGAACGATCATCCTGAAGTATTACTAAAGTATTGTTGAATCTCGTTGAAAATAGCGGTGATGTTTGAAAAGCTATTGCGGTCTAATGTCTGATTCGAATTGACGCATGGATTATAAATTATATACTTCGTAAGCGTTCTTTGGCTTTCGAAACGGAAAAATGGAGGACAGCTGCCGTTTCCAGGCCAATACACGTTCACTAGTAGCCAGTCTTACCCATTTCGATATATTTAAATATAAACAATTCTAAAAACTATTTTCCTTAGAAAATGATTTATAGAAGCTTCTTTTGTCATCGAACTTCAAGATAAATATAATTGCATCTTATATATCGATTGACACGTCATGCTATTCTTCCAAATTCATAAAATATAATTTTTATTATTGTTTATGATCCTTCATTCCCACTTGACATTTTTATAACACAGCCCATAAAAGCTTTTACGATGGGCAAAATTTCCCAATTTCTTAAATCTATTTACAGGCAGGTTTGACTAACCAGTACCCTAATGCCAGTCTGTAATAGCTCGGAAAATTATAGCCTAATCATAATAAATATTATCTATCATTTCATGTAATTTATTTATCGCATTACCTACTTATATTACCTTCCTTTCTCTCGCTCATTTTACAACTACTGTAAACTAGAAAGGGTTTGTGTACGCATTATATTACTGTTACTTAAATTACTTTACAATAGCATTATTGTTACGTTATTAGAAGGACATTTTCATAAAACTGGCATGATCTATATCTATATTTATTAAATTTATTGTTTGCATACATGTATACATTTTCCTACGATTAACGAAATAATGCATATTTCACATCAGATGCAATTAGCATTGCATTTTACATAATAAACATTGTTTATGTCACTGCATCTGTCAGTAACACATCAAAGCTGAATCTTTATCCGTCTGGTAGCTGACGTTTTGAAATCTCCGAAACGTGGACTGAAGGAGCGGCGGAGATGAAAGAGAACTATATTAGCCGTAAACTCATCCGTCAGCGTCAAAACGTCAAAGACTTGCCATTGGGGTATTAACGGCGCCATAACTTCAGAGAAACAGAACAGGAGAAAGGAGAGCGGAGGAATGAGAGGGATACAGAAAGTCAAAGATATAGAATGGAAGTAGAACTCCCAAAGACCTTTATTTCTTCTGGGAAATATTACACGATAGAAAGATTTAATATTACCTTGTATCCCACTGTTTAGTTGAAAATGGAAGTTCAACGGATATAGACGCAATCATTCTTATTAGTAGACTTTCACTATTATTTATCATTATTCTTAGATTTGTTTAATACGTTACGATCTTAACTATGCAATAGCAAATTGTAATAATGTGTGTGAGATTAGACATAATTAATATACTATAATTGTTGTTCGTTTCACCCTTCACAAATAGAGTACGCACGATAAATATGTACAGAAAGTTATTAAAATTCTTAAAGTAATTTCTTATATATCTACATATCTACATATTTCTAAATCAGCAACAAATATGGTTCTATATTTTTATTCTTTTTTTTTTTTATTTGTTTCTATTGGAAGTTGACCTAAAATTGAAACTTTACATAGGACACTTTGCGTTTAAAATTGATTATATTTTATTATGTATTATACCATTTCGAAACTCCAAAAACATTATGAATTTAAATTTAAACTGCAACTGACATAACTGTATACATTTCTCAGACACTATTCGCGTACATTTCTACACAAAGTGTTTCTCGGGCTAATTATTGCTTACCGCGATTATGCGGTCTACGTAGCCAGCGTGTGGATATTGTCATAATTCGTTGTAATTACCTTGTAACATAACTGCTTCACCGATCGCTTTATCTTACTTAAAGTCATACCGCGTGAAATGGCCACAATCCCCTAACCGCGCGGAACGTTTGAGTTTCAACGCAGCTGGTATTCAAGTTTTTTAATGGCCACGTTTGGCGGGTGCAGCAGTCACGATGCGTAGCTTTTATTAATACACAGTACAGAACACACGTTTGTTTTAAAGGTTTCGCATAAATACTATAGCGACCATATTGCGAAAGCAGTTTCTATGAGTCGTGAAAACGGTATTTTTCTTCCAACTAATACATTATTGATTACATATTATGATAAACTATGACAGTTAGCCAGCTAAAGTGGAAATCAAAACGCATCTTGTTGTGTTTGGAAAATAATTTATAGCGGAAATTCGCAACGAAAATTTCAAAGACGTTTATTTAAAAGTAATGCCAGCGCTTGTGTTTGTTCGTTATATTTTGGTAGAATGACGATTCCTCGAAACGTGTACATTCCATTACTTTACATTATTTAACGGTGTTATCTTAGCACGGAAGTCAGAAGAGATCAGTAGCTCGAATCGTTTAGTATCCGGTGAGTCAGTATGCGACAAAGTCGAGGCGCGGTTGGGGCGATAATTAAAACGCTTTTACAAAACTGTAGGCAAACAGCGCTTAAGTGGCTGTCATTCGTTACCCCGTGGGCTGTGGCAAGTCGGTAAGTCGCTGAGCGAGCAATCAATCACCCGACATTCCCTTCCCCACCGACCCATTACATTTCTATTTTGAAAGCTGCTTATTAAGCGGGGCCGGTCGGAGAGACAGACAGGTTTCACGGTATAAAATATCGGGTTGCCGTGGTGGCAGGGACGGTTCCGTGTCGAGGTAGCTATGGTAGGCAAACTGGAAGGGGTGTGCAGAGTGAGGGGATGGAAGAGGAGAAGAGAGAGAGAGGGGGGATGGACGGCTGTAAAAGCGGTGAAATATCAAAGCCGGGATGGGAGCTGTCATCGTCGGGCCAACATCATGGGTGGCGTGTTGAATTAGAATGCCTTCCCACACCCCACACAGGGCCAAACCCCACCGCAATTCTCCCACCATAATCCTTCGACTAGAACTGGTGGGGACGACAAGAGAGGACAGGTTATACACCCTGGCTTGCCGAAGAAGGAGGGGAAGAGAGCGGATCGTGTCGCCAGGCGGCGTTGCGGTCGCATTCCACTTCGTGCACCGAACAGCTCCGTCGAGAGCTGCCACTATTTTCCTGGATTCCACTTGGTGTACATCGTTTGCGTTTAATCGTTTCATATCACGGAGAGATTGATCAACTAACGCATATACCGAAACTGTGCCCCGGAATATTTAAAACGTTTACGTTCATCAGTTTGTTCCTGTTTCGTGATTTGTGAAGATTTACTTGTAGTTTTGTGCAGTGATTGGCTTAATAAGTGTAAAACCAAATGGTTGTCCTCGAGGAAGGCGGTATGCTGACTACTGGACACAATCAATATCTACAACCGGATTATCTTTCTCCGCTTCCAACTACGGTTAGTATATGCTTCAAAAAAATATTGTTTTTGATAAACAATTTTTAAATTATTTAATTACGGATGCAGTGAAGGAAGTGGAGTACTATAGTTTTTACATTGTTCTATTTCTTTTTGTTATTTTGCATATAAATTAAAATTAACAACGTTATTTTTTATGGAAAATCGAATGAACTTCGTTTGAATATTCAAAAATCAGATGTTTCATTTGTTTGTCGTATACCGACGGTACACGATGTCCGACGGGTTGCTGTACACTAACTTATTCGACTTTTTCTTGTGTATTTCATAAAATAATAAATGTTTCACGATATTACGTTCAAAGTTTTAGTATGTATTTATACAATATCAAACATCGATATTGATTTGTAACGAGTTGCACAACTTTATTTTACAGTTGGATGCGAAGAAGAGTCCTTTAGCTTTATTGGCCCAAACATGCAGTCAGATAGGTGCTGATTCTCCAACAAAGCCTTTGATTTCTCCGCTGGATAAAACGCCGAAGAGCATGAATACCGGTACAAACGCAAAATCTCCACCAGCTGCAAAGTTGGAACGGAGTAGTACACGCAGCAGCCCGTCGGACGGGAAATCCTTGGCTTTTAAGCCTTACGAAACTAATGTTGTTTCGAAAAAATCTACTGACGAAAGTAGACCTGCATCGAAAGCAAGTGTTCACAGTGTTAGTGGTCAAGAGAGTGTAAGTGTGAGTGATACCAGTCACACAGAAAAAAAGTCATCGGGAAATCGTACGCCCGTCGGCCGAAAGTCAGCCTCTCCCGCGACTCAAGCGACAGCGACGGCAAGCACCACTCCATCCACTGATCGGAAGACACCGGCGGATCGGGACAAAACCGATGGATCGCCACGTAATAACAACAATGGTACTAGCCCGATCATTAGATCAGGCATGGAGATTCTTTCTGGCAGTCATACAAAGGAATCGAACTTGGGTGCATATAAGCCTAGTCTTCCGGGATTTTCTGGAAACCCACTCTGTTGCCCACCTGGATTGGCAGAAAATCCAGCGTTTAGACCACCGTTTGCTGGTGCATCTCCCTTTTCACATCATCACGCTGCAGCAGCAGCTCTTTTGGGTTATCCATCAAGTACTCCGACAGGTGGAAACCCTTATCTGAGTTACGCTCGTGTCAAGACTCCGGCCGGTGGAGAGGCCCTAGTACCGGTTTGTAAGGATCCTTACTGTACTGGTTGCCAATATAGTATGCACAGCGCGCAGCTAATGATGAGTACTGGAACTTGTCCGAGTGGATGTACACAATGTGATCATCAAAAGTACGGTTTGGCAATGGCATTGTCATCGTTTGGTCCTATGGCTCCACCGTCGCTTTCTTACCCGTCCACATTAACCGGTGGTAGACCATACGTTTGTAATTGGATCGCTGGCGATTCTTATTGTGGAAAGCGATTTACTACATCGGAAGAGCTTCTTCAGCATCTTCGTAGCCACACAAGTTTAACCGGTGGCGATCATGCGTCGTCTTCAGCCGCTTTACTCAGCAATCCACATCCGCATCCTTTGCTCTCGCCGTCGGCAGCTTTACATCGTGCGAGCGGCGGGTCTTACCCGACGCCTTCTCTGAGTCCGTTGAGCGCCAGATATCACCCATACGGAAAGCCACCGACGGGACCTCTTCCAGCCTCGCTCGCCGCATCACCTTATAGCGCTTTCAACGCATTAGGACCTTATTATTCTCCATACGCGATCTACGGCCAGCGAATTGGTGCTGCAGTACATCCTTAAACTGGTGCTCCGGTGTAAACATTTTCAGTGTACAGTCTACAATAGTGTAAAATAGGAAATTGTCAAAATGAGCTTTTGACAATCTGTTGTGTAAATAATTAAACGTGTATAATATAAATTTATTTAAAAAGATACCTATATATATATACAACATGTGTGTATAAATTCAAGAATACAATTAAAGTTTATAAAGATATCTTGTGACTTTAACGTTTCACCATCAAATCATTCTTTGCGGAAAACCTATATTAACGTACCTCCTAACGTTTGATCATTATGTAGGGAAGAACATGTACACTGTGGATAGACACCTTAGACATCTTCGAATCGATAGGAATGTTTCTATACGGCACATTACTGCGTAAAGTATTTCGATCTTTGTAACCAAGTTCAAAAACCTATGGATAAGTAGCAAAAACACCGTGCGTAGCGAAATTTTCGAGTGCTAATTAATTTTCATGTTTAATGGGAAACATTCGCTTGTTTCTTAATTGTGTTTGAAGTTTAAAGTGATACAATTAGTCGTACGGAAACAGTGTTAGGTGTTGATGAAAATCGTAGACTTATGTAGCGATACTCATTAATCGCTTTCTTCTATGATAGTGACGATAGTCTGATGGCGTGAATCTTGAAACGGTCGTGCATGTTCTAATGTCCACAATGTAACTGTGATATTACGCTATTTTTTCGAAAAAATAATAGGTGATAACATTAATGATGGTATCTAAACTATATCTATAATGAAGTGTATCGTCTAACTTATTCGTATCGTTTGTATAAGTGACAGATTGTAAAAGTGATGAAACTGAGAAAGAAATGTGCTTATTATTTCCTCTGAATTTCCGAATGCAGTTATTATAAACGGAATAATTAACAATACTTTACATTTATTCAGAAATACATTGGATTTTTATTCTTCGTTATGTAAAGTACTCTGATTGAACGAACATAATGTATGATAGACATTATTTGCACTGTAAATATCTCTTGTAAATATCGTTGAGTTTCCATACCGCTTTAATAAAAACAATGTTTGTGAAATCATTAAATTTGTCTTCTTATTAATACATTCTCCATACTCGTTGCGTATTTAATTCTTTTTCATTCGAATAAAACTTATTTTAATAGAAATTACTATTTATTATTTTTTACGTTTGTATAATAAAATAATTTTTATTATCATTTTGTTAGAAAAAATATTTTCGTATCTCATGTGACATACTTTGCAGTACTGAATCTTTTTTATTACTATTGATCTACATATTTTTCTGTTAAGTTACTAGCTCTGGTAGACCACAAATTAAAGATATTATGCTTTAATAATATAGTCCCCTGTGACTTAACGTCAAAAGTTTAGGTCATTTAAAATGAGCATATGTTGGAATAGTTTTGTAATCGTACCAATTGAATATATCAAAAGTATTAATGCGAGTACAAAATTAAAAACTGAAGAGAAATAGTAGGAAAAGTAGAAGACGACAAAGAAGAGGCAGAGGAGCCGCCGTATCTACGCTTCTGATGCGCACCACCAGGGTGCTCGTTGTTCATGTGCGCGCACGAACGGTGAGTCTCAATCCCCGGGGTACCCAGGAGAGTAAATTTATTTCTTTCATTACGGACGGAGCAGGTCGCGAGTTCTCGGATATCAGCGCTGCAAGGCGGGGCGCATAAATCTGCAGCGTAGTGTCGGAAGGAGGAAAAGGGGCAGGGTGTGGAAGTAGGGAGGAAAATGCGGAGAGGGGGTGGTGGAGTGGGTGGTTGAAGGTTTTTAGACCCATGCAGAGGGAGAGACTTGCTTTACCCTCTGCGAACGTCGTTTCTATCGCCAGGGTGCCACGACAGGCGGTGGCAGGCTCAGCTGGCTCAGCAAAGTGAAATATTTGGTGATTTTAAACGTCGGGATGAATAGTTTCCTCGTATTTCGCGTTCTCGACCCGTTTCATGGATTGGAATTCATGTTATTTCGGTATCATTATGTGCATCGTTGGGTCTCAATTAGTGGCTCGTCCATTCTAAGTAGAGTATTTATACGAACATGGATCGATTCACGTAATTTACCCCTTGTGATTGAATCTGCTAAGAAATATGCACTTCTTGGAAAATTAATATAAAAGCGGCTATGTAACTGTCGAAAATGTATAAATATATTGCATGTAAATAAAATATATATCGGATTTTCAATTATGACTGTGCAATAGCAATAAATAGAAGCTTAATTGTGGAATAATAGGACTATTCTTGTTTATGATGTAACAAGCAGCATTTCAGTTAAACTAGCTTAAATTTTCAAAAGAATGAATTAACAAATAAATGAAATAACAAACAAATATAAAATAATCATATATTTTGTTACACATATTTTATTTCTTTATTATCTGTAATAAGGTTGTTTTTCTTGAAGTAAAATTACAATTTGATATTTTCTGGGTCGTTAGTCTCAAATTTAAACTTCAGACATGGGACAAAAACTTACGAAAATCCCATATCTGCGCACTCAAATACTCCTAACTTCTTATCTATATTTTAAAAGGGTTTATTTTTTCTATGCTTTTCTTTGTTGTTGTCTTTTTCCCTTTTTTTGTTTGAGAATTTATTTTGAATCATCCTAATAGTGAACTTACCCCTTCTATTTGAAGAACGTATAAAAAGATATTGTTCTGCAATTTTGTTGATTGATCCTATAATATATTTTAACAACATTTATGTATTTAAATTTAGCAACAACTGTTCGTTATATTGCTTTTTGAACTTATTATTTTAGTATTGACACGTTATTTTAGTGTTTGTGCTAACATTGGAAAAAAATTAAATTTATTTCACGACAAGACTTGTCGAGTATGTACATCTCTGATTGTTTTCTTATACAATGATACGTTCTGGCTATATTGCTTCTTACAAATTAACTACGTTATTTGATAACATGTCTATTATCCTCCCTCCCTTGTTTCTTGAAGCCAAACAATAGACAATTTGTGTGATAGAAGTAATTCATATTTCACTGAATTTATTTATCCTTTAATTACTAAATAATTAGTACCTGCACTGCACGCTAGGCTCTATGTAATAATTCGTTAAAAATACATAGCTAGTACTTTAGTTAGTTTGCTTACTTATTTCATATAACGGTAAATCGCCATATTTTATGCCAGGCTATATATAATATTTCGTTACTGCTTTACAGCAGATAGATTTATTATATCTACAGGGTGGTCCATAAATCACTTTTCCATTTGAAAGTTGTATAACTTTTTTAATTGTATATTTTTATTTATTATTTATTTAAAAGTTATATAACTTTTAAATGGAATAGTAACTTATGAGCCTGTAATAAATCACCATATTTAAGAATAACCTATGCGTTTTCTTATGAAAAAGTTTAAAAATAATTTTAGTAATTTGGTAATATCTTTCAGTATCGGTATAAAATTAATTATGTTTCATTTTTTTTTCTTTGTTGAACATTTTGACAAAATACATATATACACGATATAGAGGTTATTTTAAATTATTTATCTATTGTCTATTTCAAGATAATATATAGTTTATTATGAAATGAAACGAGTAATAATAATTCGTGTTTGTTTGCATTTATTTAATCTTGAAATCTTCTTTGTTTGGCGTTGCCGTGTAAAATTGCATCGTCAATGAAAGTAATAGGGTAGTGCATGACGTGTTGTTTTTTATTACCCAGGCTAAATAATTTTGTAGCTTTGATGTATATTTCCTTTGAATGATTCGATAAGTCGTTGCAGTAATAATTATATTTTTCCCTTTTGCACAACCAGATTATAAATCTATTTCAGTTAGTTTCTTAAAAGTTAAACGTTGCGCTACAGATAGCAATTTATCATTATTTTGTAAGATATGTATAGCGTGTACATTATACCTAATGCGTATTCTCTTTTGCTTGGTGTCTTTTTGTTATTCTATCCAGATTTATCTTGATAATTGGGAAAAACGGGAACATGTACAACGAGACACAAATAAAGGTGACAAACGATTTATTACCCGTTATTTCTAGAACGTGAGTTTCTCTTTTGCTCGAACCATTATCAACCTCCTACTCGACTGGCTGCAAAAAAAACTTTGAATTTTAATTACAGAGTATTGGGGGAATAGCTTTGAACACGGGAACTAAGTTCTTCGATATCCAACAACTTACATAGTATGTTACGTACATATATAGACTTTACGTTACCAGAAATTTACTGTAATTTTGGTTAAAGAATAAAAGTCCCTGGTGTCATCGGCTGAATCTTTTTGTCGTTGAGAACATATCCTCGAATGACGTCTATCAGCCATCCTGCCCAGTCTTACGAGTCACAGCAGACAATTTAGCACATCAATAACAGGCCGCAGATAAAAGCAGCCCATACATCGTGGCTGACGTATCGTTTGTAATAAAACACAAAGGGGGTCTAGCCGCCAGCGGCATCTGTGTACCGCGTTGTGCAGCCGTTCGTTCATTCTTGCTGTTATTAACAGGCCGTACATCGTGGATGTTTTCTACCTACCATCTCCCGCCGAGTCATACATCACCGTTGAATGCGCGACAGCAAAGAGCAACTATAATTCATCTATAAGCTACAGCCGATCCCCCTCGGCAGAAATTGTGGAAGACGAAATCGATAGGTCAAACGTCGCTGAAGGTTTTACGATGTTCGCACTTCTGTCATATAAAATTGAATTTTCGGATAACGCGATCAAGACACCGGATTATTGCTTTCCTATCGAATTTACTTCTTTTCCGACAGAGGATTTTTGACAAGCTATAATAAATCTCAACTTTTGATTACGTGACGACACAATGACTTATCGTTGATCGGGCACCTGATAACAGTAACGATACATTTTGCAAATAAATAAATTTTCGATTTCTCTTAAAATTCATAATCACATAAAAACCGCAGCAATTCTTGCGATTAATCTTATATAAGTTGATTTTCTAGTAATAACGCATAATCGTAGCTATAACTTATTGGAACAGATGCGATTGGAATAAATGGACGAAAGTAACGTTATTGTGTGAACATCGATCGCGATATCTGTGGACATTAAAGTAAAACTAACACTGTTATCGTTAGATATAATGCAGCATTACGTATAGCACAGGTATGTACCTCGTCGATTTTGTTTCTGCGGCGTCGCGTCGCGTCGTCTCCCGCAGCGTCATCGTGCCGGGGGCGCTGCACGGAAGAAGCAACAGCAGGACGGTGATGCATTATGCCTCCTTGTTACTTCCATTTACACCCAGCATGAGTGCCAGCCACTGTTTGCGTATGAGCGTATTTAATTTCGATGATGCGACCTACCTGCGGCTGTCCCTTTTCAAAGAATTTCTTCGATCGTCGTGTAGCGAATTAATTTTTGCTTGTCATAGAAGAAACTACGTGTATTTCTTAATAAACAGAGTGCGCGAAGATATAATCTTTAAGCGTACATATTAATAAAAGGAATGAAGTTTCAGACCTGTCCTGACGAAGCGAACTGTAATGTTCATGAAACGTCGGCATAAAGAGTAACGCACGATTAAAACGCAATCGAAACTCGAAAAACCATAAATATATCACCAAGGTGACCTCTTTTTCGATTTAACTCTTCAACATCGATGGAATGTTGAAAAGTAGCAAAGCATCTTTGCTGTCTGTTTATAGAAGTCGTCGACAAATAATGTAGAAATTAACAAAAATATGTCGCGTTGTAGACGTTGATTACGATAGATGTAATTGCACTAAATCGCAAAACAATTAACATTTTTGCTCAAAGAAAATGACTAGAGATTTCGTTTACGTGAAAATATATTTTAGTTTGTTGTTCCGGACAACATGTATAGATGTAGTCTTCGTTATAAGAAGTTTTATATCTTTGTAATTAATTTTGCTTATCGCAAAAGTTATTGCAAAAAAGATTATCATAGCATCTTGATGTAGCATCCACTTCAAAGCAAAGGTTAGACGGATACTACATTATTTTCATCGATCATGTAGAGTCAAGAAGACGACGTCCGTCTCATTGACGAAGAAGTATTGCTCCAAAAGGCACTTGGAAATATCTTTCAGTTTATTTTTCAAATATACATTAGAATCGATATTTTTAAGATATGATAAAATGGTAAATAGACTTTTCTTGCTCGAAACCTTGCAATAAGTACAATATACGCTGGATAGCTTGTACAGCAATGCATCCGCAATTTTGCAAATTATAACTGAAATATTCAAGTCATCTGTACATATTTAATTACGATATTTAATTACGTCTAATCTTTTACGTAGGAAATGTCAAAATAGGATTTGGAACTACTTTTCAAAAAACTGTTTGAAATGAAGCCAAAAGGTCCTTTATATTTCTTCAACGATCAATATCTCAAGACTTTTATGTTACTTATTACTGCTATCATCGCATTTTACACGTAAGATTGTACCTTCTCAAGCGTCTTCAAGAAAATCTCGATTAAAAATCATAATTGCATTTGGTCTGGTATATCATTGTAATGATCGACTTACCAGAACATTGAAGATTATTATCGTATTATATTTGTTGATGACGTAGATGCAAGGCCAAGAACTGATTTTACTTTAGAAGTTTGGAACGTTTCTCGACGAAATTTTTACTCATCGATGATGAAACAGCTGAGGTTAGCAGAATTTCATCGCATAAAACTGGTAAGAATCAGAGTTCTTGGAATTACAATAGAACCCAGCAGAATCGACGTAATCTCGAAAATATGTTAAGAGTCGAACGATGGTTTACGATCCAATAAGATTTGCTTGATGAGAAGTTTTACAAGGATCAATCGGCGGAGATTAACTAAAAGTACAGATACCGATCTGGCCGTTTCATTGATCACATCGCCCGATTGCTGTCTCAGCGAAGAGTTGAACAGATTGATTCAGACTCAGATACTTAAGTGGCTGACATTTCCTCGAAGCAGTCGAGTAAAAGAAAAGACATATGCCTAGCTTTTTCGCTGCTATCATAGGGCAAATAGCGAAATCAGACGCGCGCAGAGGTGAAAAGTCGCAGAGGCAAGCAACGTTGAAAACAAAGGGAGTTTAGAGGAAAGAGAAAGGAAGGGATTGAGAAAAGTGGACGAAGAACCGAGGAGAGGGTTGAAGTGTGTGCCAAGCGGACACGAGGAAACGAGATGGTTAGGGGTAAAAGGAGAGCAGAGGGAGAGAGCAAACGCGACGGACCGGATGATGAATTAGCCGAGGTGACCTCTCGCGCGAAATCTCTCCTGCTAGCTCTCGCGGTAGGCAGCTCCCGTGATGTCGGCCCCGAGATGATGGATCGCTCCCCGTCACGGAGCCATTCATCACCTCCATCTATCAGCCACCCCTTCACCTTGCTTTAGAAAGCGAGCATTCGACGGCTATCTACTCGCTTCGGATAGTGATTAATGTTGATCGGAGCGTACCCTGTTATTCGACCTCACTTCCATCTCTATCTTGCTCTCTCTCTCTCCCTCTCTCTCTCTCCTTCTCCCTCTCCCTCTCCCTCTTTCTCCCTTTCTCGCTCACTTCCACCGTTTCCCTCGCTCTCTTTCTTTTCTTCCTTCTCGTTATCCCCTCTATCCTCCTCTCTCTTCTTGAACGACGTACGTCCACACGTCTCTGGACGTTGACTTAGTATTGACTATGCGCGTTCATCTCCTCGATCGTTGGACAGCTCGTTGGAAACGGCGTAAAGGATGACCTCCGAGCTGCTTCGTCTGAAATACCGATCTCCCATGTTTCCCTTCGATTTTCCATACGAAGTGCACAATCCATCGCCGAGCTTTTGCTACATCTCCCTATAGCATTAGGCCATTCCTCGTATTTCGTAAGTTACTACGTCAGTACCAAATGTGTCCCAGTCGGTCGTCAACACCTTGAAATATACATATTTCGTTACAACAGTATCATTTATTTTATTTAATGATTGCATTTGATAGATTGTTCATCTTCATTACCGATCACCAAGAGTCAAAGCACGAAGGCTCTTGAGTGACTCCCATCGAACAGTTCCTTTGCTATGATATGTTGCGAAAAATATACAATCGGATAGAAATATTTTTATATACCCAAAGCGTCGCGAGTCAGAAGCACGCGGCGTCGTCGATGTGCGATCGTTGAAAATTCCAGGAGAAAGACACCAGGAAATCTTTACAAAAGTTTATGTGTACACGCGAATAACTAATTGTAGGGTCAGAGCTGATGTCGAGAATTTACATAAAACGACAGCGGCATAGCGATCAGCTGAGTCTACCGGCAGTGGCTAGGGAAGAGGCAACTATCGTTCCGCTGGAATGGCTGATAATGTTGCACAAGTCGTATATCGTAGTCTTCTTAATGGGATAGCATTAACCTTTTTTTCACGTGGCTTCTTCTGCCATGAACTTCGGTTTCGTTCGCGCCTCTTTCTCGCTTATTTAAAACCTGTAGGAATATAATGTATAATGATAATTGATCGATGCTTTTGGATTTTCATTTTATTTCATCGCTCAATGCCGCGTCACATTGTGCCGCATTGCGTCCGTGTGTCGTGTGTACAATTCGCGTGCTTATAGCGTTTCAATAAAGTACAGATTTTTTTATCTTTGACTGACTCGACTGCTTGTGACATAGCATCAACTTCGTGTTACAACATACCTCCGGCATGAAAGCGACTATTTTCTATATTAATAAACGGATCAAAATGAAACATTTTTTTACGACATTTCTATCCAACGAAAGAACGTGTAGTACATTCAAAGTATCGAGTATGTTCCTGTTACACATGTATTTTTTACAAAGGTGTGTATTACTTTTTTCTGTAGTTTATTGCGATATCGATCAGTATTCACTAGCAAACGAAAAGTGTTATTTAAGGGCTGGCTGTAGGTATACCTATAACACAAAGAATTTAAAAAAAGTTTCTTTAAAATTTTTTACTTTTTTTCAAGTATGTATAATATGTATTGAAAGGAACGGTTAGGAATTTGAAAAATAATGTACGATGCTAAAAAATTCAGGCAATACGTAGAAGACTATGTAAAGATAGTCTTATTACTCTCGTGTAGATGTGTGTTTTGAAACAGTTGTATGCAATACAGAAATCGTTTAAATCGCTAAAATTTATGGATATACAATTTATAGTGTATTCGAGATATGTACTGAAAAACAAAGAGAGACTGTGAAAAATAGAATACATTTGATGCGTATAGTAAACAAAATAAGGTTGCGTCAGTTACGTTTATAGAAATGATCGTCTCTCAGTTCAAACTTGTTAATTACAGCGATTATTAACACTTCAATGCACCATTATGACATGAAATTAACGTGCACTTTCACCTTGGTTTAAAGTGACAATGAAATAATCGTGCGTTCAAGCGTATCGACGATGCAGATCCAATTAAACGGACGCATTAAATTAATTCGCCTGAAATTCAAGCGGAATGGCGTGCCATGAAAAATATTTTTATTACATTTTCCTTCGTTTGTGAAAGCGATCCTACCTCTCGAAATCAAATTAATTTCAGAGCCAATCACTGATCCTCTGTTAAAAGACATTTCACGTTACGATGTCGTGAGTCGTGGCATGGAACGCAGTTTCAAATGTGTTTGCCTGAGCCGCGTCTGCAGCCTATCTACCAGCATGCTACGCTTGTAATTACGTTAAATTATTGGATCGAGCATGAAGGAGCAAGTTATCTCTCAATCTAGTCGACTACAAAGGAGCCGACCGAGTAATTGTGATTGGTGTAACGGAGCGGACTGACAAGAGACGATACTCACATTTCATTATACATATATATGTCATACTTGCATTTATCTGTGAGCGAGCCATGTAGTTATTATATACGGCATTTATGCTTTTTTCTTTTGCTACTCCCGTCCACAAAGCGCGGCGTTCAGTCGACATTTCTCAACGACTGTTACCGATTTCGTGGTAACATGGTGTCGAGAGAAGAAAATGATATTTGATAGAACATTTTATTTCGATGATTTTCAGAAAATTATCGCGATCAAGTACGAATTTTATTTCGCCGCTACTCGAATTGTTTCAGTTGTTTCTATAAACGAATACAGGAGGAAAACGTTCGTATCGCAATCGCCGAATACAAGTACATATATTTAGTTATTGAAAAGTTGCGACATTTTGTACGCATCGTTAGATATTTTAATAAACTAATTGCTCTGTTTCGAGAGATTGACCCACGAAACAAAAGATGATGGATTTCTATGCTTTACGTTACAACTCATTTGCCATACTTGGTTTGATTTCATCGAAACATGATACACGATATCCATTAATTACACTATTCCGCAGATCGGAATTACTACGAGTCAAGCGTCTTTGTTTCGCTTAAAGCACGGTATCGTAATTTCCAAGTAAAATGTTAGTGACAAAAGCCGTATAACGAGGCACTCGAGAAGAGGCAGGAAGTCGCAGACGCCAGGTTGGATGGGACATTGATGAGGAAACTTCGGTTGGTTATAGCCGGGGCTGGTGATAAGGAGCCAAGGAGTTCCTAAGTAAGAGGAGGTATAGCGGTGCTTGGCGAGGGGTTAAACCCGAGCTATCTCTTGCCTCGCGTTATCCTGCGAGCCCGTATATATCCGGCCCAGTCGAGGGTAGATATACCTTCGGATGGAAGGCGCCTTCGCGCTCCTTATCGCGTCGTTTTACAATCTAAATACAAGGAATCAGGAAGGATCAGCCGCAACCTCGTCTTAATGAACCGCAATGTCTTTGCCGGGCTTGTGCTCTCTAGACAACAAGCACCGCGTAACCTCTTGGGTCGATATTGCAAATAGAAATTAAAATCTACACCAAGAGACTTTTATTGAAATAAGAAAGTTTATTGCTGCTGGAATTATCGAATCAATTATCGAGCTCAATTTGTACGCCTTCCAGACAAGTCTTTGATTAAACCGTTTCTGCGACTTTTTAAACATTCACCTTGTTGAAACGATGCCTTATATTACGTTACAGAATGAAGCGCGTGTAATTGCAGCTATATACATACGTATATATTTTGATCGCTCCGCAGATAAAAACTTTAGCGAAAATTGTTTCAGATAAATATCATACATGGTTCGAGGAAAGCCATACAGATACTATTTAATATTTTTAATCACCTGCCAAAATTTCGAAATTTCTACGTCGCTTTCGATCTTTTAAA
The DNA here is from genome assembly GCF_011952205.1 of Bombus bifarius. Classification (NCBI taxonomy): domain Eukaryota; kingdom Metazoa; phylum Arthropoda; class Insecta; order Hymenoptera; family Apidae; genus Bombus; species Bombus bifarius. The sequence continues at coordinate 144,552 of NW_022884703.1, read as the reverse complement.
TAGATAGACACTATATTTTTTTTTATAACAAAAGTTATGAACAATCTTGGAATAAATCCGACCATCTGTATTAAAATGGTTATTAAAGGAGTTTTAAGGAAGGTGAAAATCGTTTATGAAAATTGTAATTGTCGAGTAACACAAAATAAATCGTTTGCAAAATCGCAAAATGATCTTAGAAATCAAGCAAGAATGACATTTCACGCGAAATAATTTCCTAACATAAATATATTTTTCATATATGATAATAAACTTTTTCGAATATTGTAGTATAGATTTTTAATAATATTAATATTGTATAACTTCAATTCTTCGACACCGAGCAGAAGAGGAATACGATTTAATAAATATATATCCTAACTACTCTTGTTTAATTGAGAAACTGAATGTCTTCTTTTCAACTTTTGTATTTTACAGATTTGTAATATCGGATAATTTTCATTCGAATAAAACAACAAGACGATATTTTGATTATTTGGAGCATCGTATGTAGAACGACAGGAAACTTTTCTGTAGTGAAATGGTCACATTTTAATCGAAGTGCCGATTATCCATTCTCTGTTGTTCGTCTCGACATTTCTGTCCTCATAATCATGTTCGTATCGCTGTCGAGCCCCTGTGACACTTATTTCATTAGCTCCAAATAGAATTACACAAGTTACAGTCAGTGCAAGTCAACCGCAGGGTTGTGTGAGTGGTTTTAAGTGATTCCGAGTAGGACGATTCAATTGCCGGCTTGAACGAATTCCAAGTAAGGAGGAAGCAGATCCGTCGAACTATGAACATGATATACACTACTTGCTTAAATACGACTTATAAAAGTATGTTTCGTACTCCCATTATGTATTGTTTTACTCCTTTTTGTTTTTGAAATCGTCAAAAGCTATCAATACGAAATTATATACATATTTTCTACATATATGTGAAATGACAATTACCGAAAATGTACAATAGACATATCACTTTTATCGAAATGTCTTGTCATTTTTCTCTCTGTCATTTATAAGAATTTGCTTTGTAAATATACATTTTTTAAATAGCTTATAAAATAAAATATTATATTTGTAATACGCCCCTTTTGAAATCACTGAACATTTCTTTTATGTATTTTTCACTAAAAATAATAATATTGATATCTAAGGTAATAGTACCATGTGCATCATTCGGCGAATAATGTTTCTTAAAGATTCTTTATTTTATCAAATTTTGCTTATATGTGTGTACCGTTATTTTTTCTTTTGTCACAAAAAAAGTTTTAACATACGTACGTCAGTCATTTTATCCATTGTATAAAACCATTAATATAAAAAGCTATATTTTCAATAGGATCAAACATATCTACACAATTTTTTAACATTTAAATAATCTTTTATTTCGTCCTTTATGATATATAAATCATGATAATATATAGATGACTTTGATTTTATAAAATCTTACTTAATTGCTTCCCAATTCCTCTCCCAGTTGCAGCAATCGTTTAAACTCAAGATACGATATTGAAAAACAACCGCATTTAAAGAGGAAATTATTAGATAACCTGTTAACGAACAAATTATTAATTTTCAATACTCCTGAATATTATTTATGCGAAAAATGAACATTCCAAGGTAACAGTTCAATATCGATTGCTTAGGATATCTGCAGATATTTTGCCCTATAGGAAATACGTGTAAAAGGCGTCGCTGAAAGCGATAATTATGTACAACATACTTCGCCCAGCATAATTATATGTATTACACTTTTCTGATCGAGATAGGTATTCAATTTTGTTTCTTTAAATTAGCGTATCTAAATATTGAAAATGGAAACGGTGTAGACAGATTCGATTAAAATTCAGAACGAAACGGCTTACATTTAAATACTCGTTTTTTGGTATCGTTCGTTTTTTATTTGCAGAAGCATAAAATCTTAGGTTTTACGATTGTGTTTCTTAATGTAATGATTCATTCGGTGTTATATCAGATAAAATCTGTCGTTAAAATTTATAATGCTATTAACGCAGAAATTCTCGATGAAGATTATTATTCGACTCAAAATACCTCGTAACTCTTCGTTATCGACGGCACGGGTTAATTATATGTATCTGTAGGAATTACAGGATCGTGATGTTCGATCTCTGAACGCCAATTTGAAAATGTATCGATGTTGGCATTTTGTTAACAATCCTACTTTTTGCATTTTCCTAGAGCCGATTAACATAATCGATGATAACGAAATAAACCGAATTTCTAGGCCTTAATGACGTAATTCATGATTCATTTGTGGTTGTCAGCAAGTTGTTACGTTGTCGGGTAACCGGCATATTCCGAAATCGAATAAATTAGCAGTTACACACTGCGTGGTATTTTATATCGTTGGCGAAGTATCGCCGTGTAAAGGGAAAAAAGTGGTTCTTTATAATCGCCTGAAATGGACGTTCATTTGAAATTCAACGGGTGGATCCTCGCGAGGCATCGTTGTTTGCGTGTCCGTGTACCGTAGTGAGAGAAAGTCGGTGAATTACTGCCATAATTCACGGAGAATAATGAGGGCTTAATTAGCCACGTGATGTAATGCATACGCGGTAGGAACGAAACGGAACGAAACGGAACGAAACGAAAGGAAAGACACATCGTGCTGTGCGCCGCTCGTAAACCAGCAATTCTTACGATTAATGCGGACATTGTATCTGTGTTGTATCTGGCACACTATGTTTATGAAGTGATTAGCCAGTAGGAACGGAGAAGTACCTATTAAAGTTTAAAATTAACGAGCACACTTTACGGATCTTCAACAGCTTGCAACTATAATTTTCCGTTTTTCCTTTATGTGATTTCAACGAAGATTTACACCGTACGTGTTCGGTATTGTAACGTCCATCTAGCAAATAATTTAATACTTCGCCATTTTATCATGTAAGCATCGGGCAACCGTTCCATTCCTCCAATGATGTTAACTATATAAATGTGTACTAAAAAAAATTTCTTTGATAAAACTTGTATCGTTTGTTATTCGTGTTTCTTTCGAAGCTTCAAGTAAATGGAATCTAAACGAAAACTACGCAAGTGCCGTTGGTAGTGAAAGAGATGCCGTCTGCTTGAGAATGGTTGGAACGATGTACGGAAAGTTGCAAGAAGTATAAGAATCTACGTAGGATGTATTGCGAGCTGGCGATCGGCACAGCGCAGCGGAGGTAGACGGGGAGTCACGCGAGACCGGATAAAATACGTGACCAGCTGCAGCGTGGCGTGGCTCGCGACGACAAGCCGAGGCTAACCATAAAAATAATAGGGTTTCCAGCGAAATAAATTGAGTTATTAACGTGACAGTATCACAATAAATTATGATGAAACGGTTCTAGGGGCAAAAAGGACCGGTCAGATGGCGGTTGGCGAAAGGTCGGACAGGGCTAACAGCGGTTGATTGCCGGTCGCTCGTTTGTCTCCATGTAGCTTGACAGGAACTATCCTGTCTGGAGTAACGTCAACTGAGCCTGCTAGCCAGACCAACGTGATTCGTTCTGTTGCGCTTTGCTTTGCTCTGCCCTGTTCTGCCCTGTACTGCCCTGTTCTATTCCACTCGGCTCTACATTGTTCTGCATCATCCTGCGTCGCCTGTGGAAACTGACCGGTGAAGAGACCCGAATACGAGCGTTATTCGATGCTACTGTAATTATCTCTGTCCATAGATTGAAACAAATGGCACGCGGCACGAGACTCATTTGTACGGCGACGCTCGTGACGTGGTGCGGCGATGCGGTGCAGCCCAACCCGCGCCACGACCATGATTAACGCAACTCGCGCGTCTTTCTGCTCGTGCTGCTTTGGCTTTGCGCTACGGCACGAAACAAACTGACAGAGGGAACTTTACGCTTCGTCTCTTCTCACGCCTTACCCTCATTCTGACGTCACACAGCTCAGGTTCTATCATTTCCCTCTTTCTTCTTACTATTGCCATTAACCATACTTTCAGCACGTTAATATCATGCTTTATCAGTCTGATGTTAACTACGTTATTTCGTTATTCAAAGAACGTAAAATAGGGACTATGGCGATTTACTGATCAAGAGAATGATTTATCGGCAATTTCGTACAATACACGCAGATATTGATCGTAATACCGTGCAACGTTTTAAACGTGACGATATTAATTATGATCAACCACGATCGTACTTGATAGGGTTGGACGCCTAGGCTTTTGTATTTTTAGGACAATTGTAGAATACGAAGGAATTGGAGAAAAGTTTGTAGCTAACTTTATTTGTTATACACTACATAATTTTACGTTACATGACTCTGCGATTAAGATAATATAAACAATAGTTACTCGTAACATCTGTGTAGTTGCCTAAGAAGAATTATGCAGTTCATTATAGTAATATTCCCATAATCTCACCTTGTAACAAATTGCACTCTGCGATTAAAATATTAGAGATTAAAATTAATCTGTAAATGGTGAGCTTCTGGGAGAATGAAAAAAAAAGATTACGAGTTTTTGATAAGTATACTATATACGCGTAATAACATCTTTTGACATTATTATACATATGTAGATATGTATGTATTATACCACAAGATATTGTTTAAGAAAGATAGTTTTGTATTTTACATTGCATTGTCGTTATGAAAATAGCGTTAACGAGGAAGAATAATTTTGTTATTCTGATTATTCATTTTTAACAAATTAAAAAAGTTAATTAGTTCGCATCGTTAAGATCGCATGTATCCTGTATTTAATACGTATAACAATAATAAAGACTACCAATAAAATTATAAAACTCCTAAAATCATTTGCGATTACCAGTCAATTAATGGAAGTGTAAAACTATTTGTAGAAAATAAAAATTTTTTGTACATATATATAATTCTTATTACATGCATCAGTTTCCTCTATGCTTTTATTATTTATTGCCTTTCAGTACGCAGAGATTATTATATCCGTAACAGTTTAATTACTTTTGTGTAGTGGATATCTATTTTAGAGTTTATATTTTATATAAGATCGGTAGTTTTCTCTTTACTTTCTCTTCATTAATTTCTCTAATTTATGCCGATTTATGCCTTTTAATTAAAACTAAACAAATATATTTTATGGCAAAAGAAATTTTAACGATCCTTTCTCATATTGTTAATTTGAAATTACATATAACAATACATACTTTTTAAATTATGATTACAGAAATTTGTTTTATACTAATTTTTACAAATTACCGTTAACTAATTTATTGTAATCCATTTTTATTATATTAGTTATATTTTGATGTTTTCAATCGATTAAATGTTTATAACCATAAAAGTGGTATTATTGTATAATATTAACAAACAGGTTATAAGAGATAAAATAAGTGGCTATATTATATTTATGGCCAATAAAATCATTCAGTCGTTTCTTTATTCAACTCTTTTATTACCTAAAATCGAAATGGTTTTGCAGAAATTATTATCGATGCTAAAATTAGTATAACATCATTAATGCAATTTCGTTTCGCTTGGCTTTATTTTGGCAAAGATTTTTGCTATCCGATATTCTACAAAAAAGGTCCAATCACATACACCGTAGTAATTTCTTTTCAGTTGTTGTGTTTTAATAATGTTATCTTGAAAAAACGCGTGTTCGATTGAAAGAATTTTACCGTGTTTGAACATCGTATTACTTTACTGTTTATGAATAACGAACGATCAATAACTTGATAAAACACTGATACTCGTATGAAGAGAGAAAGTATGAAAACGGACATGTGTACGTATTTTCACACATACCGAGAACCTTCACTTATACATTCGTATCTTAAAATTAATCTTGCTTAAATCATACTACAACGAAATTTCGGGATGTCGCACCTGTTGCACAAGCAATTTTCCTCTAATGAGAATAGACTACGTGATTATGATTCTCAAGTATTTCCGATATTCGTACTTTCGTGCAATACGCTTTAATATACACTACTTCCATGAAATTTTATTCAGCGTATCTGTTTATTATATATACAAGTCTATTATAACGAACTATTATAACAAGTGAAATGGAAAAGTAGCGAGCACTTTCTGAAGTAGAATATTTATAGTCCAATAATTCACATGAAAATCTAGCTAATATAAAAAGATCAAGTTGCATCGAGTCTCGAATGGATTTCACTTGGAAATTAATTATATTGTTTACAAGCGGCAGTTGCTACGAGAAAAAGTAGGATACAAAAGCGCGAGAAATTCATTAACGTTACAGTTACAAAGAAATTCCAGAGGAATCAGAATGAATGACTGTTATAAACTTTCAATGAAATTGGGGGCGAATGGTTCGGCGATGTCTTCTTGTAAGTTAAAGTGTCCCCCTCCTCGGTCGGAACACCTATGGTCTGGTCGAGCCATTAATTACCTTTATTGAGCTTCTGTGCCGGTCTCGGTCGTACTTGTCGATCGGCCCTATCACTGCCAATCAATCTCGAACGCAACAGCGGTGGGGCTTCGTCAAACGTCCCGACGAAATCAGCCAATCTACTGCGGGACAATGGGCCAGCATGATTCGATCGTGTCTCGCCGTCCCCTCTCTTTTTTGCCTCAACATCTATACATACTCTGTTCCAAGAACGCTTTCTCGATTCTTTCTTCGTCTTTTTGCCGCGGCCAAAGACGGTGAACATTAGCTGTTACGGTTGTCCGCAAGATTCGAGCATTAAATGAAAATGATCGTGTGCACGTCGTTTCAGATAGGGTAGGATATACGATGAATAGTAGATTCATTTCGCTTTGTGGGATACGCTTTCACGAAATAACGTGTTTTGGGTGATATACTTTCATATAAATGTGTTGTATTTTCCTTCGCAACACGTACATATCTATTATACGAATTCTTTGTACGATAAATTGGTTATATACGAAAGTATGATAGTTTGCGTAATTCGAATCAAGATTTTTTCTTAATATTGCACATAAGATTTAGTTTATGTACAGAAATTTTGAAAGCAAGTGGAGTATGTATTAAAATATCATATGTTTTAAGTAAAAAGGTTAACAAATCAGCGATTGATCGTATTGTAATAAATGTTCCTGTAAAAAAATATTTTAAGTAAACAGGTAATGTAACAAAAATTCAATTATAGATACGTGGAAACGTGCAGTTCGTATTCGAATCTGTACGATGATTGATTCTAAAATGACTGACGCTTACACAATATCGGCCGTCTATTTGAACGCTAAACTGGCAGACACGTATCAGTTAAGTAATTGCTATTACATTATTTAGTGAGATTTCATTAATAGAGGTTCAAGTGAGCTACTAGAGAGATACGATGGGACGTTAATTTCATTGGTGAATTTAGTTCACTTCGTAACAATTGCCATCGACACCGATAATCCAATGAATCGAGGTCTACTTACTTCGTTTAAACATCAAATTTTACTAATTTTAAAAGTATAGAGCGAACAAGACATTATGTTTGCTTTCTTATTTGTAAGAATATCAATAAAAATTTCGGAGTTATTCGATTCCTTTGCTCCAGCCTCCAGCAAGCATATAAAATAATCCTTTGAAATGCGTTGGTAGTATCTTTCATCTTACTTCATCTTTCCTAGAATATACTTATTACTTATTTTAATATTTCGTTTATTATTGCGATATTAGATCGATCTTATGACTATACCGTTCCAGTATTTATCCGAAAACTGAAACACTCGATGTTCATTTTATAATTATCTGAAGTACTTTTCCGTTAAACGCTCTTATTAGTTTTATTATGGAAAACAAATTCATAATGTCGGCAAGATACGGAAGATTTTCTTAATTACTTTGTTATGTGTTCGGAGATAAAAAAGTTTTTGCGATCAAGATTGTCAGTGGTAAATTGAATAATTGTCAAAGTAATTGGTGACTCGAAGGAGAAAGATCTATTTTTACTTATTACTTCCTGACAGCCCCAACGATGTGGGTATGTGACATCTGAATAGCTGGCGTCACGTTTTCAATTTTCTACTCACCGGTTCGGCAAGCTGTCCTTACTCGTTAAGTGTACTGACAGCATCACTGGAGCGTTCCCCTTAGATAAATTAAAATATCGATCGGGACACGCCAATTATAAGTTTGACGTTGTACTAATATCAGCCACGTCACCGTTCCCGCGCACACACTTGTACAATATCCTAGTAAACGTTGTAATAAATAATTTATGTAAATTATAAAAAAAATATGTTTAGCTCCTCTTTCGAAACTTTAACATTTATTCCATTTAATTACCTTTTTTCCTAGGAAAATAAATTGTTTAGTCCGTCGAAATAATAGTTGCTTTATTTAAATTTAAGAAGAGATAAAATAAAATTAATACACAGCTACCATAATAGAAAAGCTTGGGTTTTGGTCAGAATTTAATCGGCGAACATAAACGTATAACAGGATATTTATAAAAATTGTATACATAAGACGTAAACTTTTCAACTATGATAGCACCTGCGTACATGTATGTATGTTAAAAAGTTATGATATATTCAGAAACGTTGCGTTTATAACGCATATACAACGAAGAACCCTCAATTATATACACAGTATGAAAATTAAAGTATATAATCCATCTTCCTTGTCTTCGGTTAAGTCTGCTCGAAAAGCAGTTCCTACGACAGCTTGAAATTTTGACGCTCGTCGCATCGCATTATCCCATGAGTCGGCGAATGAACACGGCCACTGACGTATAATATGTGGGCCGAAAAAAACCAGTGACTCGTTGATACCTTGGTTGAAGCAGCTCCAGGAAATCGATATCGACAAGTTGAATCATTGCTTCTGCGGTCTCGCGGTAAGCAGTTAAAGTGGTTTTCGGCAGTTCGTTGTACCTTTCCGCCGTTGGCGAGAGGTTAATGGACTATGTATCGGTCGCGGTACGTCAATATCACGCATCTGCAAATTATTTTTCCGGTCATTTATTTATACATTTTGATATATGTATAAATTTCGGTTGATTTTTTTATGGTTGAGCCACGGAAAAATTTTAACGCATGGACAACAATATCGAGAGGTGTACTTTTCGAGCGATGGCAGCAGCAGTAGCGGCGGCGGTGGTGGTGGAGGCGGAGGCGGAGGCGGTGACGGTAGAAGCAGAGGCAGGTAGATGGTATGCAGACGTTGACTAGAGTCAGCCGGGGTGGTTGTGCATTTAGCAAGCTGTCGCCCCCAACCAGTCCGCCGTGTCAGGCCACTGACAGTTTTCATTCCGCGCATACTTGACGTGCAACCGGCTCCTCTTCGCTCGCTTCGTTTCTACTAGAACCGCCAACACCATGCCGATCGCTGCGATTAATTATTTTGTCGATCCACTACCTTTTCTTTTCTTCGTCTAACGATGCCAGTCATAGCTCGTTTAATCTCGATAATCTACGTCCTATAGTCGTTTGCGTGGATCCGTAATAAGTTGCGCGCATCATAGGTAATAGTCGTGTAGCATTGTTGTCGCGAACGTGGAAATGAAATTCCTGAATTGGAAAAAATCATATTTTAATACCTTTCGATTTGTCTAAAATGCGATACGACGTGAAATTTTTTTTAATTTAGAAAGAACTATAAACTCGTCTATTTCGGGATTGAACATTTACAATCTATCAAGAAGCTATTAACTTCGCCAGCAAACGTAAATAAAAGTAATTGGTTTACGAAACATTTTATGCTTGAATGGTGAAATTGGTGATTAAAATTCTTGAAGAAATCGCCGAAAAACGTGATTAGAGTCCGAAAATATTTGAATAATATTATCCAAATATTACCTCACTATAACATACGAGAAATATTCAGAATTTAGTGATGGCAGGAAGGACATGGTGATAATTAATTGTAGAAATTGGTGTCATTTTTCCAAAAGAATAAAGGCTATAATATGTCAAGGATCAAATGTATCGTTCATAAGCGTTTTATATTTAAACGAAATAAGCGAGTTGTTTGTTTCAAGATAGATTTCAAGCATTTCGAATTTTGGACAACATCAATTCATATTTACAGAAGGGGCAACAAGAAACGACATACGACATGACGCGACGTGACGCGATGCGAAGAGTCGAAACGAGACGTGAAAGACGTGACGAGAGGAGAGGAGAGGAGAGAAGAGGAGAGGAGAGAAGAGGAGAAGAGAAGAGAGGAGAAAGAGAGAAGAGAAGAAGAAGAAAGAGAAAGAGAAGAGAAAGCGAAGAAAGAGAGCGGAAGAAGCGAAGAAAGAGAAAGAGAGAGAAGAGAGAAGAGAAGGGAAGGGAGGAGAAGAGGAGGAGACTATAGGATAGGTGGAAGTTCGATTCAGGGCGAAAGGGAAGGATTAATGGCGCAGGCGGGACACACCGCGGCCATAAATCGCCGCACGGCCAGGAATTACCGGCTCGCAACTTGCGAAATATGACGGTCTCATAAATCCGAGTCCACTAGCCCGCGCGCCTCCATCGACTACGTCGACTAGTCCCGCTTCCAGTCTCGCGTCGGTATATTGCGATCTCGCTTCTACTTCTAACTCGCGGCCTAACGTCATCTTCGTCCGCTCGTGCTCGCGGGAGAATACACCGTGCACCCTGTGTATACGTTTCAGCTCGGCGTGCAACGGCCATTTATAACTTGCGCGCCTGGAAAAGCGAGGTCCATAACCTAATACGTTCGTTCCGCTCGCCGAGGGGAGGCGAGAAAGGAGTTAAACAAAGAACGGGGCACGCCGATTTAAAGGACGGGGATAGATGGATGGAGACACCGGTGTGTCGTAACGATGTGCCGCCTCGAACGATCAATTCACTTACCGCTTACCGTGCTTAGATTCATGTGCCTTGCCGCGATTTTCCATTCGTCCTCCACTATTTCACTCTTCTTGCGCCTCCTCGGAAGTTCGATCGTACCAACTGTCTTACCTTCTCGTAATTGTTCCTAAAATCCACCGATCCAACTTATCCTCGGAAACTTCGTATTATCGTAAACTTTTTAATGTTTAATGAAGTAACAACACTCTCTAACTCTCTATTCTGAGAACTCTGCAAATTATAATTAGCTTTTTGCCATTTTTAGTTTAATAATTTCGTAAATACATCGTTAATCAGAGATGTACTTATAAGAATGAATCGGAATTTTAATATTTTTACGATTTGATACGAGATTATATTTTACTTGAACTAGAATTTCGTTGAAAGTATCCTGCAATCGAATCAATTGAATTTTCAAATGGGGCTCGTCAGCCCTAAAGTTTGACTTTATGTTCTTATCTCATTTTTCTATATTTAAGTAAACTTATTTCAAAAATAATATTTGTTTGCAAAATAAATGCTAGAACTTGTTACTTTATTACTTTATTATGTATTCTATGATACATGCATTTACGCTCTCTTAATTAGCGCTCTTAATTAGCTGTCAAAAATGCCTAAAAATCTATCACTAGTTTGAATAATTCTGTTTAGTACAAATAATAATTATAAGTATAATAGCAAATAAAATACTTGCAAACAAAGATGAGCAGGAAGGACATCCTAGCAATGTTTAAATTAATTTCTTGATTACGCGACATACATACATCTAAATACATACATGAAACATGCTATGCATATGAAAGAGCAGCTTAAACGGCGTACAATAGTCGAGGCACTTTCCGACCACGATAATGCTTTAGCTTGAATTATTCTGTAATTTTCACGAAATTGTCTCTGAATATGATTTGTAGAGTTATTAAGATTTACAGAGATTAGAAGAGTACCCATACTAAACATAGATACGGTTATTACAAAGCTACGGCTAAAATGCTATTACATATGTATATATCTAAGTATTATGAGTAACCTTAAAGTGCTGATGATATTATTTGACTTGCATCAAATATATTGTCATCTATTAAACGTGTGATCGTTCAAGTAATAAAAATCAAACCAAGAAACACTAAACTATTGTAAATTCATAACGTAATCACTTTTTATTGATATTTTTATATCCTGAAACCTAATACACAAATATCATATCCAACTTACGCGTTTCACACGCGTAAAGAATCAATTTTCAATTTTTTTTATTATAGAAAAGCGTGAACACATTTGGTTTATATTCGACGATTTTTTCCAAGCGAAATGAACAAATACTGTAAAACGCAGTTTATTGCTCCTTTAGTAGATACTACGAAATACAACTAATGTTTATGTCAATTATATTAACAGTAATTACGATATGTGCTGTAATTGAGAATTACACGAACATGCTGTATCAGGATGCCGGAATAAAATATCCCTAGTGTATGTACAGCGTACATGGGTATCCGCCTATCGTTATCTAAATCCATGGAAATCGAATTTATGGTTTGGCTACCAGCCATTAAGTAATAATAATTTGTTTCAACAAACATTTGTTTATTGATTTTACGCAGTCTGTCATGAACGCTGTAATGAGCGGAAGTTTTAAACGTTGTTCATTTATTATTTGTATATTACCTGCGTTTCCAGTATCAGAATTGGTACGAATAAACGTATCATATATTATCTGCTTTTACAAACACTTTCTATTTGAGACGCTTTTACAATGAAAATTTATAAATATGGCAATTAAAAATTATAGATGTTGTCAGTTTGAAAAATGTCAATAATTTTTAACACTGTAATTTAAAATAGATCATTTAAAGCCTCAACCATGTTATTCTATACGTTTACGAGATAATTGAGCAAACCTAAATATCTAGGTAATAATAATTTTACATATTTTGCTTTAAGAACACTTTTTAAATTATTAAATTTGAAAGTTTCACATATTAATAAGAAAATTCTAATGAATAAAAATGAATACTCTAACTAATTATTACTGTATTATATTATTATGTTTATCGTATAAAAAAACTAAGTAAACCATTAAAAAGGAAATATATTAATTTTCATAATTTATTTCATTTTTTATTATTTTTATACGTAATACCTTATTATTTTCCATATTTATTTTCTCGGAAATGAATCTTCTAAGGTTAAAACAAAATAATTTAATTCTTTACGTAGTCGTGCCACATTTAATGAAAATTTATAGTAGTTAAGCGAAAAAGAAGGGAGATCGATAAATTTAAAAGTAAACCTGAGAAAAACAGTATATATACATATATATGTGATCCGGCTACAATAGGTGTTAGTTGTGGATAAAGTATGCGTGTCGATAACCTTGATGCAGTTAATTACTATTTCTTCCTAGGCGAAGCAGCGTCTGAGTACGTAATAATGAATCAGTGAATTATAAAATGAAATGGCTCTATCGTCAATCATAAATTTTCTGCTTGTTAATTAATTTTATATGTTATGTGGGATATTTATGCAAGTGTGACAATTTTGAAAGTGGAAATAGGAACAACTCGGCAACGTTGTGTCAGCGTTTATATCGTCATCGATCCTAAAATTTATACGTTCCATAAAATTCCGGAGCGAGAGAAAGGCTATCGAAATTCATAAAGTTATAATAATAAAATTTAAAAGCAGCTTCGATTTCGCAGCATGTTGGGTTTCGCGGTTATCGCGATAAACATGCGAATTGTGCAAAAAATTTATAGCGGCATAACACTCGGCTTCATTAGTTTCCATTCGATTAAAACGACGGCCAAGAGGAATGTATGCGCTGTTCTGCAGGTTAGGTAGTCACACGTATTCGTACACGCGCATGCACGCACCGTAGAAGGCGGGCAGAGCTCGTTACCATTCATAACGTTATCTCAAATTATAAAGTATCTTGCATTTCATATCTTTGGCTCTTTCTCGTATCTCCTTAACGGCTGCCCGACAGGCTTAATCGACCGTTAATCGAACGAGCAACAGGCAAGTAACCTTAGTGGAAACGAGAATTACAGCCTGACAGTTATACGTTACTGTGTTATGTATATTTCTAGGATATTAGAAAGGCACGCATACACCGATCGACATTCGCGACTGATCCGTAAAATACCTTAGACAGCTCTTGATAACTCTGCAATGACGCTGAAATACGTGAATACATTCGGTAGAAGACATATTCCAGAAGACTAACTCAGACTCAGCGTATTACATATGTAAATTGCAGGGATAGAAATGTTTTGGAAATTTGCAACTTACCACGAAAAGAAAAAGACAGAGCCAATTAACAACAAAAGGTATGCGAACAGATAATAGATTTCTGTAACTACTAAGATTAAACGGTATGAATACAAGTACTAGTGCATTTTCTTAATTTACACTCGGACATGTTGAACATTTTTTTAACACATTTCAAATCTTACTTTTATCGTTTGTAATTTTGACGCGATGACCGAAAAGTGGAAAGTATCGAGAGATCCTTTTGAAAGTTACGTCATCGATATTTTAAAGTTAATGGCTGGCATCGCAGGTTGAACGATCAAAAGTCCTGTTATAACGTGCTACGTAATCAATGTTGATGGTTGGAAGATGCGATCTTCCTGGAGAGTTTACCTAAAAGTGTGAAATTTATAATGATTATATTCTTCGGAAGAGAGAAAGAAAGGCGTGTGAAATATTTCGTATCAGTGGTTGTTGGAATCTCCTTAACGGCTGTCACATGAACCTAATTGATCGCTAATCGAGTGGATAACGGGCAACTAGTTTTAACAGAAACGAGACTTACGAGCTGACAGCTATACATACCGTAATTCTTCGCGATAATGGTGAAAAGGAGGGGTTCCAGCAAACCTTAAAGGCAGTGACAGTGGCGCTAATTGACGGGTTGCCAGTTGCAGCCGGGAACGTGAAAGTCCCCGCCGGAACCGCTGTCGCCTTTGGACTTTCTGTCTTTCGCCTCGACACTATAATTAATCTGCTGCATGTTACGATAACCACAAGAATCATTGACTGCGGGTGATTAACGTTGAAGCGTAGTAATCGAATCGATGATTGCGAACCCTTAAAACTTATTACATTCACGTACTCGTAATTAAAAGGAAGGCATTTTAACGACCAAAAAGAAATCGATGACTAATAGAACCGATATGATATTAAAATATATATAATATACGAGTTTTTTGACCTCTCGATATCAAAACGTAAAAAATAATTGTAAGACAAAATACTAACAATAAACATTAACAGTTAACTTTATTATATCTTTGCAATATAAGCTAAGCTAAAGACTAAAAAATTTGATTAGAATCGCGTAATGTATACATTGTGTGTAAAGATGCATAATATTGTATACAGCGATAAATGTCATTGTATCATATGTGAAGCTTTGATTTCAAACTTTCTTATATTTCTTTTCTCAAAGTAGTTTTCAGGGCAAACTCCGTATATGTACATTGACTTAGTGTTTTAGAATATAGATTAGTATTCGGACATCCTTTCAAACGGAATAATTTTTTTAAGATTGGACGAAACGACTTGTGTTTTCCTGGGAAGTTAGAAGAACTATTTTACTAGATAACGCATAAAAAAGTTTTGAAAATATAGCAATTGCAATTCAATTTAAAAAATACATTTTGCAGATTTATGTCAATTAGATATACATGTCGGAAATTTCATCGAAATCAGTTGATGCAGAAATAAGCGACAGATATGGAAAGATATTATAGCAGCTATAAGCCGCAAGTCACGATAATCTGCGATTTTTACCATTTTTAACCGTTTATAGCTCGTAAGAATGTACTGGCAAGGCTCATAATCTATTTCGATGAAATTTTCAGTATGTATATACAATAATTCTCATAAATCAACAGAACGTATCGTACAAATTTTCATCACAGGTTCAGATAAGAAATCGTAAAAATCTAGTCCACAAATCCCTCGAATTTGTCATAAAACGTAAAGTCCAATTTTGGTCCAATATTACAAAGGTTATTCCATTTTAAAAGGTGTCCGAATATTAATGTGAGCGACTGTATATGTGTGCACGTATATACGTATATGTATACAGGCATGCATAAAAGTGTAAAATGCGACTGATTTATACCAAAGTTGAGTGTAATGATAATCATGCATAAAATAAGTAGGTACACGCAGATACTTGCAATATATGTAAATATATATTTGCCATCAACTCTCTCGTATTTGTTTGAAAGTGTTATTTCGTAAAATTTGTATACGATCTGCACTATTTCGATATAGGTCCGTACAAAACATTGCAGTGCTAACATTTCGTTCGTTTCACTAGAAACAGGGTGACGTCTCTATAACTTACGTTTCATAAAATCGTAGTCCGGACTCGTATCTTAAACCGGACAAGGAACGAACTACGAATCTCAAAGCGTGTCTACTGTCTACATTTACTGAAATATTATCTAGATATTTGTTGAACGTCTAGACAGCGATTACATATTCGGCCGATATCACAGTGCAAGAATTAACTCTTTGGCTCATATGTAAATCCCTGGGTGATTCAGCACGAATTACGAGAATTTCGGAGAATGTACATGCGAGTTGGATCGTAGATCGTAGGCATACAAAGTTTTCTGCATACTGGTCGCTATTTTCGTACGTCGACCGAGAGAACCGAGATGGTCGACGACTCGCTTTGAGCGAGATATCGCGTTGTTGACCGCATAAATCGACGGTAGATATGGCGGTTAGTCTTGCATATACGTAGACACGAGTGAGTACAAACGGATACACCCACACGGTAGGATTTTAACACGAGTCGGCTGCCGGACAAGCGAGCATACGTATGTAGTATGTATGTATTGAAAGTAATCTACTGTCGGATTACTTTGATGGCGCAGTCAGCCTAAGCGGATCAAAGAGACTCTCTCTATCTCTCTTCCTCTCTCTCTCTCTCTCTCTCTCTCTCTCTCCTTCGTTCCTCCTTCTCTTTCCTTCTCTTTCTCTCTATTTCGCACAGAGTACCAATGCTCTGCTATAGTTCTTCTCAGTTCCTCTTGCCCACTTTATCTTTGTTAGATACTTCACGGAGACGTGTCTAATGTGCTGTCCGCATTAATACTAACCGATCCTACACGCTCTACCCTGCCTTTCATCTCATGCTGATTTAACCGTGTTGTAAAAAGAATTTACTGGATCGCGTGTATATCTAAATGTAATGTCTTCGGTAGGGGTAGCAACGAACGGAGAACGGGAAAATCCACACAACACACAACCCATCGACGAAACTAACAAAAATAGATACCGCTTCTCTGTGCCTGTCCCCTTCGTTTTATCGTTCACCGTTTCCCTTCTCGTTCCTGCTTCTCTTTACTTCTCCTTACTTCTTTTCGACAGAGACGAAGAAGACGACGAGGACATTGAGAATTGAGAACGAAGCGACGCATTGATAGTTTGTCGAGTGAGTCACGTAGAGTGTCGTAGAACGCTGCGCGGGGTGGAACGCACGGTACGTTTATCCGGGCCCCTTTAAAGCCTCCGGCTTCCGTAGCTGATTCGACTTAGTCATTTCTCTTTTCGAAACATCTTTTATGTTTTACCCACGCGCGATTTCGAGCAGTTTTATGTGCCACAGGTGCGGATACTTACGGTGAAATTGTTTTCAGAAAATATTTTATATCGTTACTCAATGGCATTTACGTATTTATAACCCGCATGCGAACAGGGGACATCTTTCTCGAATTTACTTTATGTACGATTATACATCCCTGCGATTTGTTTGAAAAGCTTGGATTTTCCGAAACTAACCTGTATTTTTCTTACTTCCTTCGCTGCATAATCTATGTAAGATATTAAGGTCTAAAGTACTTTTTTTTAAAGCATAAACAGTGTATAATATGCTTTATAAAATCAACGATGGGCTATAGTGACTTTTAAGAATTTTTCTTTGCGTAAATTGGTAATATTACAAGAAAGAATGAATTCCCTAATATTTCGCGTAAGTTCTTAGTTATCTTCGTTGATCGTTTCCTTCAAAGAAATTGTTCGATGTATTAATAAACAATTTACCGAATTCTATGAGAAATATTACTATGAAAAAACGGATATTTATAATCGATGAATTATATGTTATATTATTCTGTACTGTTCACTGTATCCTATGCCGTAAATTACAATATACTGTCACCAGTGAATTGATATCAAATTGGTCAGGTATGACATATATCAGATTTTATTCTCTTTTTTTAATGACATTTTTGTTACGCTATAAAATCGCAGTACCTTAACTTATTCGCGTACGTATTCTGAATACGAATATGTACGATCTCTGTAAGAAATCGTTTCTCTCAAATACGTTTCACTTGGCTGGTTCCTTTCGTATTAAAATTTTCATGTTAAGTACGTTGAAAGGAATTATTGCGTATGCAAGGAACCTTATAAAATGTAGATATATTAGCAAATTGTGTGAAGTATCTTGTTGAAAGTAATTATGTGAAATGCCTCGCTGTAACAAAATTCTTTAACACATTATTATACGCTATCTATGGAAAACGATGTTAGATACCTAATACGTTTTGTATAAATGAATATTTTACGCATTTACAGCGTTGGTGTCACAATGCGGCGGTTTCTTAAGAAACGTGGGAGAACGTTTAACGAATAATCAACATCGAATACAATAATACTGCGAAGAAAAATGTTTTCAGGTGACAAAGAAGAGATAATGATCATCGTTCCCACAATGACTAACGCGATTATAGGATTGTGCAAGAGTTTTATTAGTTTTGACGTGTCGCAACGAGTACATGGCTGGTTGCATAGCGTATAACGTATTCATTATCTGTGATTGTGCGGACGCGCGAAGAAATTGATTTAACCTTGTTGTTAAACGATAGTGTCTTAAATCAATTCAATTTATTGGCGATTATGGATTCAGTTATTGGTATGCAAATGCGGAGTAGATACAAGTAAAAGATTAACACGCTTGCATCTAGCCCAACTAGCTTTTGATTTATGCTTGTAATAAAGTATAAAACGTTTTCACGCCGGAAGTTTTATATACAGGCGAATATGAACGCTTTTTAAATAATTACCTATCAACGTTAAATAATTGATAATTGGTGTGGATGAAACTCGGTTCGCGCTTAACGCATAAACGTTTATCATCGATGAGAGATCGAGAGATCGCTAACGTAAATCGTATAGCGAAGGACGAGTACGGACGTGTCAGGCTACGTAACGCTGGAACGTGTCCGGTTGAGCGGAAAATTAAAACGTAAAGGCTCGCGAGGAAGGAACGAGAATACAATCCTAACGTGAGCTCCATGTACATTTCGTTATCTGCATCCGGCCCATCGAATATCCGGAGGACGTCTTCCATCTCGAAGGAATATTTATCGCGCGAGGGAAGGGCGCTCTGGTAAGCTGGAAGCGCGAAGGTGAACGTGCGACGCGACGTATCGGGAGCGCGAAGAAGACAGCTGTGTGGCTGCGGTTGTGGAGAGGTTAAAAGCGGTTGTAGCATAATTGTACTCGTGCTATGAAGCGCAGTCCAGGGGTGAGATGCAACATATTGCCCCGTAGCCGACTCTTATCGACTGGGAGCAGACAGGCGGGCTGGTAGGAAGGCTGGCTGGCTGGATGGCGGGCAGATTTACGAGGACCGCTCGGATAGCGAATGATAAACGCGAGTCGAGATAGCTTTATTTATTCGCGCCGTGCCTACCATCCCTTTGCCTCACGTTCCCCTTCTTGGTCTGCTCGCCAGTTTGGCCGCTTCTCTACATTCTACACTCTACACGACGATTGTCAGAGTCGTGTCCGCGCGACGGGATTCTGCTAGGTCAAGATGCCTCTTTGACATAACGACTTTGTTTTACATGCGTTGCCAGCCGACCGTGCAACGTCGATATAATTTATGTATCTCAAGACGCGACCACCGCTCGCTGTCACACCACGCCGTACCACATCGCGCCGAGCTTTCCATCGTAGTTAAATTTTTTTCGTGTGTCATTTACTCGCCATTCGCTCGTTACCTGCAAATCCTGTAATTACCGCGTGCTGCGGCACACCGCGTTATAATGCCACGCGAGAAATCTGTGTGATCCTTTATAACGCAAAACAACCAACTGCTCTTTGATTTTCGTAGAATCTCGAGATTCCGTTGCTAATAAACCGGTAATTACTATCTTCGCCGCGATACATACTACGTATTTTCACCACTCAGGAATTTGAAACTATTATCGGGCATTGAACCACGCGTATCGTGCCAATCTACGGGCTACTATCTTATCATCAATTTTTACGTGATACTTTATAGCTCGATATGCACTTGATTTTCTAAGCAATTACCAACTTTCGCAATACTTTATTTTAATTATAAATGCCAACATTATCATCTTACTCCACATTAGAATTTTATTCCATTCCGTTCTGCATCGAGAAAATTGAAAGCGATAAGGAATAATTATAAGGAGATTTTCAGAATCTTAAAGCATTTAACGTTTGGAACATGAATATGTACAAATACTAATAGATTATAATCTTCATATTATAATAATTGTATTAATTATAATTATAATATCAGCGGTTCATAATATATACATATAAGGTATGAATAGTAATAATTAATGGTAGTGAATATAACGTACGAATAAGGGAATAATACATACGTGTGAACCATACTGTTGTATATGTACAAGATATACAACTTTCCAGCTGGGCACAATATTTTATTTCAAACTAAAGATTATCGTCTTTATACGTTCTACCTATTAATCAATTTCGTTTAACTCAATCATGACACGTAGCTATTTGACATTTCTAATCGTAGGAGTATCTACTTTTCAAATCTATAAATTTTGTTCGCCGAAATCATATTAGCCCAGGTGTGTTTAGCTTCTACGCGAACCTTCACGTTTCAATCCAACGAACTATTTTTTTTACACGCGACGTAATATGCTCTTTATCGAAAATACTTCCTTGAGCATAGGTTCTCCAGCAATTCTATTTGCCACCAAGCTTTGTTATTCCACGTGAACGAAATTCGCTTGGTAAATCACGACGAAGGTCGAAAATCGGATCAACTATACATACACACTGCCAGATAAAATTGCCAGCCCACTATCTCTTTACTGTTATTTTGTTCAATAAATAACTGTAAACACTGGTGAATGTGAGAAATTTAAAAAAAAGAGAAATGTTGTTTCAAAATTTACCCCCACTACTCATAAGTTCTGAAATTTTATCTTGTGTTATCACACCATATATGGTCTTTGAAGAGCTTTTTACGAATACATAAATGATTTGAAACAAAAAAATTTTTGAACACAGAAAATCGAAGGACGTAACATAGAATACCGACCGTAAGATCTTGCTTAGCCGTGGCAACTCATGAAAATTATGTATATTAATTATATTATACTAATTATATTAAATTACTCACATAATTTCTCACACATACAAGCATAGGGATTTGTAGCAATGTTTATGTCTTAATATCTTTTTATAAACTGTTTATTTACATATTAAAATTCCTTTGATTAAAATCGTACAAACATTACATAAATTGGATCACGGTTACATTGCTCTATTGTATACAACGCATTTCCTCATCCTTTGTTCAAGCGATACAATAGTTGGATATTAGAGAGTTGGATGCTATTGCAACGATAACATCTATTTATGTCCGGTTTATTTCACTATAAAAAAGATAGAAGAAATTATGTACATATATTTAATATAATTAGTATAATATAATTAATATATATAATTTTCATGAGCCACAGCTAAGCAAGATCTCACAGTCGGTATTCTACGTTACATCCTTCGGTTTCGTGTGTTGAAAAATGTTGTTTCAAGTCATTTATATATTTGTAAAGAATAATATCTTTTTTTTTTATTTTTCACATCCACAATGTATGTTAGAGTCTTTGCGTATAGCTTTCATGTTAATTTTATTTCTATAATTCTTCTTTAAAAAAAAATTTTTTAATTATCAAAGTTTTACATTTTTTTAGAATTTCATATTTTATTACCTGAAATCTTCTAAACAATCATCGTTAGATCAGCCAGAGTAGATTACAGTAATTCATACTTTGTTAAAGATTTCTCAGTCCTTCCTCTTTTTCCTGCTTTCAGGAAAGTACCTAATGGTAATCAGTTCTCTGATATTCCAAAAGCCAAGAATGTAAATAACCTCGTAATGTGCATTTCATTTAATTCCACTTCTGGTGTTTTACGTTAATTATTATTAATTAAAAAATAGGATGCGAACGTAAATTTGTCCGTAAGTTTAAACTTCTTATTCTCTTGAATTATTATCACTAAAATTGTACGTTTGATACAAATCAATCTCCCATAGAAAATAAAAGCCGAAGAACCACAAACATGTCAGTCTTTAGTTGTTTCAAAGTTTCCAATTAATTAACACAGTCTTTAAGAATAAATTATAATATTCTATGCCTCGTTACCTCGTTAGATTTCTTCCACTTATTCCTTTGGATTCGATGATTCCTGCTTGATGCCGAGCTGTATGTTGACATCCCCTGAGCCACAACATCATCAATGACAACAAGTTTTCGCATCTCATAAAATAGTTGTATGCATTTTTGCCCCTCTGGTCACTCAATCATGTCGTAAAATGAAAGGTTTAAATCGACACAGGTGACTGGTTGTATTACGTGAAACTTTCGAGCACAGTGCATAAAACATAGTTATTTATTAGTTCAGAATATGTTTTTGTTACACGTCACATTTTTAAATGTTAATAACACTTCATTAATGACTAATATACGTATACAGAGTGGAGCACTTAAAACAGGCAACATGAATAAATCTCTTGCTTTTGCAAATTTGTTTGATTTTGATGCATAATCTGTTGTTAATGATCTTTTTTATAGATGGGGATATAGAGGAAATATCAAAGTCAGCTTCATTTTTTTAACTTTCCTTGTTTACTTATTTTTTACTTATTTTCTGATGCAGCATGTTAATATAAATACAATGACTTATGACCTGTAGTACACACCTTGTATAAAAGTATAATATATGAATATAGGTACAATTGTTAAATGATCAAAATATTACAATATAAAGAACTGATATGAATAACGCAATGTTGATAATTAGTATATGTATCCGTGACCGGAATTACAGAGTGTGTTCATTATAATTATTTATAAGATCAAAGTATATTCAAGATGATCTTTATAGCTCATGATTTTCATGCTTATTTTTTCTGTATTCACATTATGTATGTATCGTATGGTTACGTTGGTTAGCTGGTATGGTTAGGCTGTGGAATTGCATCGTTCTTTCCTATTATATTCCAAGCAACATAGTTTTGAAATATTAATAAACTTCGTAATTACTATCGATACGTTCGCAATTTACGATGTTAAAAACAACAAATTGAATAATAGTACAATTATTAATCTTAATAAATGATATGATAATGAAAAGTATACAATAACGGTAACAAATTTCGTGTTACTTATTTCAATAATATCATTTATTCAGATGACGTATATACACATGATTATGAATATTTATATAACGCGATCGACGACGAATATTGAATTAAAATTGAAATTGAAATATATCTAATTAAAATCGAATATTTATGTATAAGTTTTATCATTTTATTTTACGCAATAGTAGCTAGTCTTCGTCAGCCAACTTCAAGAAAATAGTACGAAAATTAGAATGTGAAAGTATTCGATTGTCCCGAGCGTCTTGAGACGTCTTTCTGCTGTAGGCTTTAGCGCCCGAGTTATGTATAAATACCATGAAGTGAATGTGTTGATACGCTTATATTGCCATCTTTGTAATGTAGAATTAGATAGGATAAATAGTATACTTCCTGGCGCGTTTGTTGTAATTGTAAGTGTGTAAGTAGAACTGAGTAGATTAGCGCAGTTTCTGGTCGGATAGGCTTATCCTTTCGCTTGTCCAACCTGTCTCGCGAAATGCAATCTGAAAAATCAACGGCGACGCTGGCACAAATGAAGCATGCCAGTCTTCTCTAGCTGCGCCCTTCGATTTTTTGAATTTTGCGATTGCGGTCGCGACGAACATATCTCGAAACAAACTCCATATATGTACGAGTACTGTAATTGCTCGAGCATGTATATGTGAACGGACAGCAATCACTATGATCAATAGTCGTCCACGTGAAATTGAATTAGCTTACGTGATCTATCTTTTTATTCCTTCTCTATAAGTAGTTTTTTTGTTTTACGACTAGAAAGACTTGGGTCTGGATTTAAATTTTAGCGATGTAGCGTCCGGAGAAAGAAGAGACTTTAAGCAAATTGCCATACAACGAGGCAACTACCAATGGCTTCTCAATGGTTTCAATGGATAAGATGTGCTTCATAAAATGTTGTTTGAATACACTGTTACTCGCTTGAGAAGCGTAATATAAATTGATTTCTTTTTAAATGTCGTGTATGGCATAGGTCTACATATTTCATTTTGTTAGTCATAAGTTTATTTTTCTGTTTCTCTTGATCTAACAGAGACAATATCGAAGGTAACTTTTAAATAGACGATCTTTCATTCCCTCCCTCCATAATCAATTTCGTCGTTGTAATTTTCTAAGCTTTACAATCAAGGTCCGGTCGGCTGGTCTGCTTGCATTTCCATTTTTATATTACACGTAAATACACATTATATCGATATATATTCATAAGGGAGTATGATGTATTATGTACGATATGGTAAAAATGGTAAAATTAGATACTAAACGAAGAATCGATAACAGAACTGACTCATAGTATAATATTTAAAGAGTAAGAAATATTGAAAATATAACCATTAAAAGCTGTCTAAAATGCTAACTTGGTTGGTTAAGAAATACTTAACGAAGAAAATATTAATACGGTTATTGAGAAAGATAAGTTCGCAATCTATGCCGAGCAAGTCGTTACGAACAAGCCGAAAGTTTATAACGGCGTTAAGTAATTGCGGTAGGCGGAGTGCGAACGCTTGGCCGTTAGTGTAAAATATCAATTCATTTATCCCCTGTTCGGCGGCGCGGTTGTTCGCAAGCAACGGTCTCTCTTATGAGAGTATAATTGCACGTAGACGCGCAAAGTGGCGTGAGCTGCGGGCCAAAGACAATCAAGATTATTATTATACCGCACACAACAGATGTGCTCCGTTTCTCAGTAATAATGCTGGTAATGGTCGTGGTAATGATAACGATAATAAACCATGGACCGTTTCTCTATATATAAGTACGGTGACGTGGAAAGATACGGGGCAAGTGATCGTTGGAAATAATTATCAATGTACCAGGTTCTCTTTTCGCTCGGTATCGGATATCGATTTATGTAAAACAGGTTTGGTATTAATCGATCAGATGTACCTCTCTGATCTATCTTTAGTTTATAAATGAAAGAGAACTGGTTCGACTGACGTATGATCATTTGCTATTTCTTCGACTAATAGTCGATGAAATTCAATTTCTCAGTACCGAGCGCTTTCATTGATCGCCCCCTATGAAGCACCATCAGATCGGTAATGTTGTTCTATCGGCGTTAAATCGTATAATTCTTGCTTCATGTACTTATTATTTCATGTTCTTACATATTATTTCTTTTTTTCTGGTTAAACATTTGGTTTAGTTAAAAAATGTTTTTTCGTATTGTCATTTATCTTTAAATTATATTTAGAAATACGATTACATTCTAATACGTATTTACTATCTTTCCTTTTAAAAACTTTTATCGGTAGCAATAAAAATGACAACATATAATATTTTTGAGACAGTCATTTAAATAACTGTTTGTTAAACGAGGGTCATGTTTAAAACATACTGTTTCGTTCCATTGTTAATTAGTGCTATAGTTTAAGGTTATTGTCGAAAGGTCGTTTACCAAGTACCTAAGTCATAGAGATATTTGTAGAATATGTAATACGTAAGTATGCATAAATATGTTATCCTGTTTGGACACGATTACAAATGATTGATATTATTTATGATAACCACCAATGATAAAAATGACTTGAGTTACTGAACTAAAATTTGCTAAAATTTATTTTACATATATGATTATACATTATGCAACGGAGTATCGGCAGCATTTTAAATTATTTAAATTTGTAAAGTTTATTCTTTGAAGACTAAAAATAAAATTATGACGAAACAACTTATTTTAATATAAGAATTTATCATTATTTAATATAAGATATAGCAAATTTAAAACATGTCCAAAATTACGTGTAAAAGTAAAATAATATCTTAGATGTCAAACAGCATGTTAACTTCAATTTATACAATTACGTATGTATTTATTTTTTAAAATAGCGATTCAATTCTTAGGATTTCGAAGTTGTTTGAAGAAGAGAATATAAAATGAGAATAAAAATTACTTTTGAATCGTTTCTGTTAAAACTCAATTTTCGCTCATAAAATAACTTCATTTATTCAAGATGTCTACTCTATAACTATTTTATCTCTGTAACTCTATAACTATAACTATTCTAAAAATATTTGTTGTTTTTTCAGAAACAGATCTAAGGATGAAAATGTGCATCGTAATTCTAGTTGAAATATTTTTTACAGTCCTCGGCATAATCGGTGCTAACTTGTAATTAATATAAAAGGAAATTAAATTGTTGGGATTTATTCATCTGACACAGAATATTTATACCAACAGCTACATGTGTACATCTAATTGTCGGATAAAACAAAACGGTAATCAGCGGCACTCCGATTGCATAAAATGCTGTTTCTAATCCAAAGTATAAATCTTTTAATTGAACAAAAAACGTACGGCATGTAATGAGTACTTTCAAACTACTTTAACACACCTTCAAACCAGTATACGTTGTTGATTGTTGGCGGAAATTTATGCGCTCTATTCGCCTGAGTTACGAGTAGAAAGTCGATAAGGCACATCGTGCTCACGGTACAAGAATAACCCAGCATATTTATGATATTCGTTTCAATTTTATCTAATCGGCTCCAGGGCCATTAATTATTAGTAGCTGTGAACAATTACGCTTTGCGCGCGTCTTCCTGTAACTTTCTACGATATCTCGCGCGTTCCTTCTGCTATTTCACTTAAAACATAAAACATCTTGTTGCGTAGGCCCTACTATAGGTATACATACATACGTTGTAACGTTTCGTAATTGATCAATTCAATAATCATTATCCCACTTTGTAAAATATCTATTGTGCATTTTAGCATTTCAGATTTCACTGAAATGGTTTACGTTTTTTTTACACATGCAGATATTAATTATATAATTAATCTTTCATTAAACATCTTTGTTAGGCATGGTAAAATATAATTCTTACACATATTACTCATAATTTTAATATTACATTACTTTTTTAAAACAAACTCGAGAGAATTGTATTTTTAACATCATTTTCTACTTTCCATTAAACTTTTTCAAATATACATAAACAAATGAATTCCAATGTAAATATTTTTCTAATTAAATAAATAACCTATATATAATACTTTCGAGTGATTAACGATCATAAAGTTTCTTCGAAATGTTTTTACAATGAAGGTCTGCCTATGTAGGTAATCTCAAAATACAAAGCAGTTCAGCCTTTCTAATTTTCGATCTAGTCTCTCATATTTGGCACGTACTGCTTTGGAAATTTCTAAAAGATTTCCAAAACGCGGGAACGTGTTTCACGAAAACAAAATATGAATGTTGAAATACACGCCTTGTTAATTAACCTATCGTTTCATATTTCCGCTCGCCATCTTTGTATAGTTTAAAAATGTACAACTCGATACGTGTTCAGTTTATGAACGTATCGACGGTTCCATTAATTAGACGCGATATCAGAGAAAAAGGTAAAACGTTGATTTCCCTATTTTACAAATTTTTCGTAAGAGTAAAACGGCGATAAATGTTTCAAACGTCCTATGTATTGTGTTCGGTATGAAACTTAGACATCGGATCGCGTGAATTCACAGATGTTTGGCAAACGGCTTGTAAATAATTATGACCTAATAACGCGTTCGGTGTATCACGTGAACGCGCAGTTTCGCTTTCGCGCCATTTTGACGAAAATCGACCATTGTAGTTGCCGTTGGTAACGCAAGATCATAGCCAAGTAGAAAGAGCTGACGATGAGAACGAAGGTAACAGCTTGTATAAATTTGAGAGTGTGTACCAAGCTGTATACAGACGGTAACCATTTTCTGCGGAAGCAGCCTTTCTTTGAAACGATCCTCATAAGCTCGACATAAAATAACTCCATTTTCACGGTGCCATTGCGATGCTTAGCACCTGGAGTGGAAGTCACGGCGTAAGCGCGGCAGCTCCACGTACCTTGAAAAATACACAGACGACGCTCCGTTTATGGAAATGCGTTTGGCTTATCTCATATACGCTAAACAAACTAAAAGTTGGGTGTTTCGGCTTTTTCGCTTGCCGAGGAATTCCGGAAAACGAACGTTTATATTCGACCGTCGCGTCCGTTAGATCGGCCAATTTACACAATAAAAGGCTTGCGTCCCCATTTTCATTGACCAAATTCGTTACGCTGCAACAACTTTCTAACTGATAACAAAATACTATGTTAAATTATTCGTCGTATTATTCTTGCTTAATTGGCCTCTTGTACATTCAATGAACGTTTAACATTCCCCTTTAATTATTCGCCTAACGTTACAAAGACTGGTTGTCTCTGTGGCTATGTAAAGTACAATAAAATTTTGCATTTTTCTTTAAACTTAATGCTATATTATCATTTAAGAGATGCAGATACATGCACGAAAGATATGGGATGATTCCACCAAACTATCGCGAAAACATCAACTTAATTATCAACATCTGACACTTTGACAGCGCTTTACGCATAAGCACGTATATTGCATATTTATATGAATAGAAACTTGTAAATTTAAACAGATTTTACTTGAATTATGCATACATATACTATAGAAGACTAATATTTTGGTTAATCACATGTTTATAATTAACTGATTCTGTGCCCTTTGGTTGGATTTCCATGAGTCACACAGAGACAAATCGGCAATTGAGAAAGGAGCGAAGGATTAGAGAGGAAAGAATGAGAGCCACTGATCTTTCACGAGTTCTTTCGCAGCAAGCAAATGAAAAGTTAAGAAGGCGCGCGCGGTGCCTTGTCGTACCGCTTCGCCCGGCATAATGATTAGCAGGGGACCCGACGTGGATACACACGTAGGCCAACACAGGCACACACGTCCGATGAGAAGATCGACGAAGACGTGTTCAGTTGGTCGGGAAAGAGACGAAGCAACGTGGAACACGATCGGAAAACGACAGGGGAAGTCGGCCGGTGAAGGAGAAAGAGAGAAGAAATGAAAGGGCCAACAGAACCAAACCTATATACTGGTGTGTAGGGAAGAGAAAGAACAAATGAATAAGAGGAGAAGGAGAAAGAAAAAGAGGAAGTGAAAGAGAGGGAGAGAAAGAAAAGGAAGGGAAAGAGGGAGAGACAGATTCGCCTATCCTGTGTGCCTGTCCCGTTTGTCCGTGCACTGTCGGCGGCATGCTTCATGTCGAGCTGACAGCTCGTATCTACATTCTGCCCGCGAGAATCTTTATAAGCGTTCGTGGGCGAGTGACGAGCTCGATGACTGGCGGGCGTGACGCCTGCTGCCTTGCCTGACTCTGCCTGACTGCCTTCCTTCGTACCTCGTTACGACGTGCCACGGGGGCTGACACGAAGGGCACGGGGTAAGGAGTTACGATGCCTAGCTATTGCACGGGACAAGCCTTCGATCTGACAGTCATGAATTTCCGTCGGCTTTCATCGTCCTTTCCGTCAGCTCTCTGTTAGGAACTGCTCCACTATACCTTGATCGGCTTGTTCTACACGCTCATTTGTTTCAACTCACCCTTGTCCTCATACACGATCTCCCCAATCCTTCTCAACCTCTTTCTCCCACCCTTTTACATTCCACAGTACGTTCTACTTGCGTGCGTCCATTTTAATTAGCCATCTAAGCCTGTGCCGCTTGTTTCAAACTTCTTCGATCGTTTCCTATAATAATTATTGATACTTAACCCATAACATATTTTTAAATCTTACCAGGTAATGGAGAATATTTTGACTTACGTAAACGTTAAAATTATCAATGTGTAGTACAGTTTTTATTGGAGCGGACTACTAGTTGGATTAAGAGACGATCGATTGATCGGCAAACATTTTTCAAACTAGGTATTGTTTATGTACAATATAAATATAATATATTATAATAGATGATTTATTTAAGCGGATAAATAACGAGATAAAACTAGTAATTTTCATTTACTTTCTTACAATTGTTTTTCTAGAATTGATTTGTTATATGTGTTCCTTTTCCATTTTTATCTTCTATATAGCTTTCGAATTTTTAAGATCTTCATTTTCTGCTATTTCTTTTTAACTATATAAACATGTATCTCGATACAGAATGCTGATAAATTCTTTTGAAACTTTAATTATAATTGCTTATTGTACATGCGATTTAGAAGTTTTATAACAAAACAAGTGATATTTTATGAGGCTGTAAAATGGGTAATATTTGCCTATAATATCTGTCAAATAACTAATTTACACTGATAAATAGTAAACTTACACGTATGTTTTTAACGCGAAACATAATCTTTTTCCTGTTCCTTATTAACAGCTGCTACGCAGACGCAAACGTAGACAATATAAATGGTGGGAAATGAGGAATTATACTGCTTAAGCAGTTCAGTCATAATTTCCAACTGATTTTCATTATCCTTGGTGTTAATTCTTTAACTGGAACCAAGACAATGTTAGATATCTTATCGCACGTAAATGTTCTTTAAGCAGTACGCAGTTATGTACGCATGTACATGAGCGAGAATACAAAGTAATCTTTCTTTGGATTATTGGAAAAGTGTTTCTAGAAATATTATAACTTGGCGGAAATGTTAATAAAACTCATAAAAATGTATATACTCCGAGAGGAAAATTTAATAACGGCGAAACACGCTCTAATAGAATACTGTCATTGAAAATTTAATCTTCTCGATCTTAGAAAAGAATTAAAGCATTTATATATTAATAATACATTTCAGTAAAAATATATTTAATCGTGAATGGAATATTTTCGATTTTTTAAATAATTCTCAGTTACTTTGATATCGTCTGCTAAATATTTTCATATATTGTGTGTGCTTTTTGTTCAATATTTGAATATTAAACTGAAATTCTTTATTTATCCGTTATATTATAAAACGTTGTAATAGGTATAAGCCTCGGTACAATAAACGAATAGAATAGAAATACCAGATATTGGATTTTATTAGTAGATTGTTAGATGTTAAATTATTTCTTAGTATTATCCCTTTTCAACCATGACCATTTTAACGATACTAATCTATAAATAATAATAATTATTATATATGTATTATATATATATAATTTGTAAATAAATTTCTATTTTTTGTTCAAGGTGTGCTTTATATTTTATTGCAGCTAAGTATTTATTTTTGTATTTATATATATCTTATCTTAACTGATTTATATGCATTTGTAATGTTGCCTTAACAAAATGTATCTTCAGAAAACAAGGAAAGATACATTGTTGGAAAATGTTAAAAGAATTAATTTTTTTAAACATATAACAACGTTTTCTATAAAGGGATGTCTGATATGTATTGGTATAACAATTCCGTTATTAATTTGTTACTATTTTATATTTGAAATGTACCTATCTAATAACATTTTCGTATATAGTCTGATGTTAACTTAATATTTAACAAAATTATAATTTATTATTTTTCCTGATATAAATAATCCAAAAAGGAGTTCAATTATGCCATTAGACTATAAATGTTTGATTAACAATTGTGTTCTAGATAAACTACTCTGGAGTTGAATATCAGAGTAAACTATCCTATAAATTAAAACAAGAAGTATATATACGATATAATTATTAAAAAATTAAAGTACTTTAAAATTAAAGTTAACTATATACACGTATTACATCACATTAATTGTACACGACTAATCTTTAGGTTATTGATTTTTAATAACGCTTTTATCAAAGTTTTAGCACATGTAAAGTTATAGGGGGAATTAGAAAAATGATACGTTTGGAACATATAAAAGTTAATCTACTATAAATCGCTGATCGCCGAACTGAAAAGATTTGTCCTTTATCAAGTTGGAATCGAGATTTCTCGGATTTGTATCCAACGGTTAACTGAACCGTTTATCTCGCTAACACGTGACACGATCACACTGTTCGTTTCGGGTGAATGGGGGTTTTACTGGAATCCGAACTTATTTACGAACCATTGTAACGTTACAGAACGTGACTCCACTTCCGCCAGTACAGACTTACGTGAAATTCACGTTAGTAGAAGGTATTATGATAATCGACTGGTTTTTTGTTCGAACGAATAGGATTCCAATGTTCGCTCTATTGCCTCACTTTGATTGTTCTTTTGGTTTTCGAAACTTTATGACTCTCATTCATCAAGTTACCTTAAAAAATTATCTGCCACGTGTACATATGTGCTTTATTTTTATAATTCGAATTCCAAAAGCTTTAACCTCTGCTAGTTCGAGTTTGATCACTACTGCCTCTACTAGAACACGAAATACTATGTAATGTACATGTTATATGTACAATGTTTATAGGAAAACTGCAATAAGAAAAACAACTTGTGTTTCAACTTGTACCCACCATGGTGTTGACCCTTATGCCAGAATATATGTACAATGTACATACGTGCACGTACATACATGTGTACGTTATTTTCATTTGTGAAACTTCTCTTACTCGAAAAGCTCGATAAAACAAAAAAATTTAACAGCTCGAAAATTTTAGCTTTTCCTTTGAAATTCGAGTTATTGAAATTCCACTGCGTTATATTTTTGTATTCTGCGTTCAGATTCTTTACTCGATGCTTTGTAAAAAGAATATATTTTCCATTCGTTTCGCTTATATTCTTTATTTAATTTTCCCATGTGTTGCAAATACGATTATCTACGTTCGTCAAAAAAGATTTCCTCGAAATTACTGTGCAAGAAATTCAAGAAGTAAATACAATTTACTATTCTAATTTATTACTGCCAGCTATTTTCGTACGATACGTTAAACTGGTTTTTATATAAGCAACTGACGGTTTCGTCAAAAGACTCAATACAAGTTCATACAACTTTATAATTGGGGAGAGAATGTGTATAATAGTACGATATACGTATAATAGTGACATACTTATTGAATATTCGTGAGAATTGGAACTCGTTTCGTTCGAGCCAAACGTCAAAGAAGTCCTTGTGCATTAACATTCTACGGTGTGTCTTTGGACTATTAAGAGGAGCCAAAAACCAGTCTTCTGATGCATTATTCCGTTAAGTGGTTGTCACAAATTCGACCTTAATTGTAGGAATGACAAATGGCACGCCTGTGTTCGGCGTGTTTTGTGTCTTCTCGGACGTCAGCGACATTACAAAGCGTTTCACGACGTTGCCAACAGACGTTCTATATTTGAGGACTAAGAGACTTAATTAAGAGGGACGGTAGTGCATACCTTCGATTTTTAAACGTGTCCATTAGCTTTATTCGATGTCGTTTATATTTACTTTCTTGTTACGAGAACCATCCAAATTATATACAACGAACATAATTCACATCAACGATAGGTAGAAATATCTCTTTTGTATTGAGTACAATTTCTGTTGTAGAAAGCAAACACTCTACGGCAATATGTCGTTATTATCATTAATATTATCATTATTTTCGTTGTTCAAATTAATAGTTTAGATTATATAAATAAATTTACAAATAATTTTTAAATATTTTTTAATTAAGGAAAAGAAATTTAAATAAATAATAAAAAGTTAATAAAGGGAATAGAGAAATTCAACACGAAAGGAAGAGAGAAAGAGAGGAAGAATAAATGTTATATACGACAAGTAAAAATACAAGTTACGAAAAGTTTATTCCAACCTAAAGTAGATCTAATATACGTACATATAGTCGTAATAGACTATAGACTATGTCTACATACATATAACAAATTTATTTCATTTTTATTTTTATTTTCGTTTTCCTTTCTATATCTATCTTA
This sequence comes from Bombus bifarius, assembly GCF_011952205.1. Classification (NCBI taxonomy): domain Eukaryota; kingdom Metazoa; phylum Arthropoda; class Insecta; order Hymenoptera; family Apidae; genus Bombus; species Bombus bifarius. The sequence continues at coordinate 110,767 of NW_022884703.1, read as the reverse complement.
CATTTTCTGAAATATTCGTAACTACCGTTAAACATTACATGCACGGTAAAGTTTGTAATAAACCTTGAAAAGCCTTAATTAGAGGAGAAATGGAAGTGTAACGTAAGCCGTAGTGGTTCGCCTTTGTCATCGAGCAAACGAGATGGGATGAATTCCGAAATCTCAGTGTCTTTGACATTCTGCCGCAACGGAAACAAACTGCAACTGAGAGCAGTGTTAGGCGTGCAACCGAGTTGAAATTAAGTTAGAAAACGCGCCTAAGTGCGGGGTAGACGCGTGGAAGATCAAAGGAACCGCATGAGTGACGGAAACCAGCTGCTAGACGATGTTCCCGACTCTCCAGATTTATACACCCATTTTCTTCCTTTCTGATGCTTCTCAAAGCACCGTTTTTCTGGCTTCTATCCTCCTTTCTATTACAGCTTACTTAGCGTCATTAAGATTATCTGTTGCTCGTTTTGCTGCATTTTTTATATGACTAAATGTGCGACTATTAAGAAAATAAAATATTACCCATTTCACACCAGGAAAGTGATGTTTTTATACCATTATGAAAGAACGAAATCAACTAGCAGCCCGACTTAATATTTATATTCACTATTTTTCTTTCTAATAACTACAAACAGTACCATGCAATTATAACGTATCTTCTTACAGCGGACATTAGCGGGTATCCCTTTTCCGGATAAATTCCACAAAACTTATTAAATAGTGATTAATGAGCTGTAGTGATTAATGCAACATATATTAACTCACACCAAAGTTATAATAAGGAATATGATTTTTTCCCGAATTATATTCGCAATATTAGAAGCCTTAAATTTAAGACAAAAGTTATGTAAAAAGTAGCTTTCCTCTGCCGAAGTATTCATTTAGTTCATTCTTTTGCTCAGCGTCGAGTATAAGCTTGAATCTGTCCAGTTGTTTTATGGTAACATTTATAACACGGCCATTTAGATTTGAATCTTTTAAACTATCATACAATTGGGCACTATACATTATACATATTAATCTGCAGCCGCGTTTTTCGTTTTATCGCTCCTTTGTCCTATGACTGGTAATTTACCTTTTTTCATGAGTTTTAACATGAAAGGAAATAATCCTAAAAGTCAAAGAAATGAATGTAAATAAATATAGCGAACGCTTTTATTTTAGGATCGGTAAAGCTTGGTACACTTTGGTACACTTTCGCAAATATTTACCGAAAGTATAACATTTATATAAATTCTAATATTATAAAAAATACGAATACTTTTTATATCTGCCTTATATCTCACTTCGAAATGAAGAATTTAATTCTATAGACAAAATCTAATACGCTCTAGCAAATATTCCTCCATATAAAATTTATTATTCGAAACTTATCAAGGAATAACTCGAGTGACTTCGTCAATAGTGTCAATATTCGGTAGAATAGTGAGTAAATAATTTTAAAAAGTGATTTGGGCCATCTATACGTGAATCACACTGTTGTTAGAACTGTAGCTACCACATGAAGTGCGTGTATAGATGGTTGTTTAGGATTACAACACACAGAGATAACCACGGGCATGAGATACATAATGCAGCAGGTATTGTAAACCATACCACGCCCTCCTGCATACAATACGCTCTACCGATGCATTCTATTGTTGTCTTTTGGAATAAACTCAGTCAGCCACCACCTCCCTGAGGCTCTATATTATCTTCATGCGCGTAATACATATTGCATCCACGAGTCTCTCTTAGCCTGCCATTTTACTTGGTATGTTTGACAGAAGAATTTTCGAAATGACTGTGTTAACTTTGTTCTGATGTGTTCTCTTCCAAATTCACTGCTATAAATATAATATCACCTTAAAAATATTTTCAGAATTATGCACAGAAAATTCTCTTGATGCGAAGGATCATTCGCTGTTTGTTGTTGATATAGGATCTATAACATTCCTTAAAGATATTACTAATTTTACAATGCAATGTATTTGCTCGATATCAATCCTACGAAAATAACGTCCCCTTTATTCCAGCAAAGGAGCTTTCCCATTAGGGAACAGGTTGTGTCTTTCTACTTGACAGGTAAAGAAAAGACAGGATGACATAAGTCATGACAGCGGGAAGTGGCAGGCAAGGTATAATATTCGAAATCCGGCATCCAAGTATAGATCCTAGTTTCGTCGTAGGAAGTAAGAGCCCCTCGGGGAGATGTAATCCGTGATAAGCCTCGATTTGGTTGGTAGTTGCTAACAACTGCGGCATCTGTTAATCACTGGCACGTTTGGCAATGCATCTTCAACGTACTTTAAATGCTGATGAGTGGGATGATTCTTTGGCAGTTTTCCAGCAATATGTCATGTCAGTTTAAATAGAAAATTTTAGACACGTCAATTTTCCTTGTCATTTACTCGATTTAAATGTTAAAATACTTTAAAGTATGAAAATATGTAGCTATACGTATATTTTTAGATACGTTTCAAAGACTCGTAAATATCGGGTGGAGGGAATATAACAAAGATCGATCTAGAATGGCGGTCATGTTAAAGTCAGTTTGAAAAAGGAATAAATTCACCTGCTCGAAGCGGCAGGCGTGCGATGATACCATCGTCGAATGCCTGAATCACGGTATCGCGTCCGATAAAGTCGACGAAGCGGAGTGTACGAGTGGACTGTCACGCGATGTCGTATTCACGTCGCATATACGACGTTCCGCGCTAACTGGAACGAACGTTCCGGACGTCCCTGTTCGAAAGCCGCTGCGTCGTTTTCCAGTTCGTCGGCGCGTTTATGCATCCGCGTCCCACTGCGCGTGTCAGTACCAGTATTTCAAGCCGAACCATGTCCCCAAGACTTATAATTTACGAACGAGTTGAGTGAAGCGCACAGAAGTGCACAGCGCTCAACCTCTGGCGTTGATTTTGGCTTTGGCGTGTTCGCTCGTTTGCCAGAGCGTATAACGAAGCGAAATGGACGTTCCACGTGCTTCGAGCTACACATAGGAAAGGTGTTAGGATCTTGTAGAAAGATCGTGATTGTATGCGCGTTCGAAATCCAGCTATAGTCCAGCAACAGCAACAGGAACAGGAACAGCAACAGCAGCGGCGGCAGCAGCAGCAGTTCTGAAAGCGATGGTGGTACACCGGTACACGTCCGTGTCCGCGTGCTAGCCGCAGCCGCGGTAGTGGCACGGCGCGGCGCGGCGTGGCTACGGTGCGGCTTACCATGGCGTGGCCGTGACTCGAGAAGTGCCGCGACGTGGAATCAGGGCCATGCTTATGCAGCCCGCCGCTTCTCGGCCTGCGTAACGTTATTTATCACGGCCGCCGTAGGCGCGCAGGCGGCAACTTTGTGCCGACCTCGCCGCTCGCAGCCAGAATCGCGATACAGCCGACCAGATATAATTTTATTATACCTGCGAAGTGAGCGCAGAGGGTAGTTTATCAGCAGTCGAGTGTACCGGTTTTCTATCTCCCTCCAATTCTTCCGCGTCTCTTTCTCCCTTTTTCGCTCCCCGCTCCTCTCCTTCTTACTCTTGTTTTCTCTTTTCGTATTCTCTCGCCTTTCACCCTTCCTACCCCAACCGTTCTGTTGTATCCCTGTCCTCTTTGCGCCTCCTTCTTCCGCTTCTATCTTTCTCTCTTTCTCTCTCTCTCTCTCTCTCTCTCTCCCCCTCTTTCTCTCCTTCCCCTTCCCGAACTTCTCTCTTTCACTTTCTCCGTTTCTCTTCTGCTCACGCCGCGTCGTTTTACAGTACGCCATGCCATACCACACCGCACCATACTACGCCACGCCACGCCACGCCGTGTCAGGGAATAATATAGTGCTGGCGGGCTCTAACGGCGGTAATGTATGGCCGACACTCCGGGCAAAAGGGTACGCCAACTCGGAGGACGCCAAGGGTGAACAGGCCGAGCCACTCTGTCACGCAGTTTTCACTGAGCGCCTCTTCTTCTTCCTTCTCCTCATCCTCCACTTCCACGTCGAGAGATTACCGCCTCCGATAATTACGACGTTTGCACCCACCGGGGCCGATTTGTCTTCCACGTTTGTGGAGGGGCTGCGATTCGATGTCGAGCGCCACGCTTACTGACATTCTTCGCTGTTTCTTCTTTCCTTTAACGAATCTCCGTTTACGAGTACAAACAGGACACGCGTCATTTCCAATATTTTTTCCACGACTTATTTGCATAGAAAGTATAATTTTTTAGCGATAACGATATTTATGAAAATGTATCTTGATCTAACTTTGCGACGCAATATTTTCAATATTACTTTTTTTTTACTAATACTTACGGTAACAGGAATTAGGAGAAAGTGTCGACGTGTAATTTGTAAATAATATGCAAACGCAGGTGAAAGATATTAAAAATATTAAAAAGAATCGTGCATGGAACTCAAAATAATTAACTTAGCAAGTACAAAATATAAAATGCTTATCTGCATGTGTGGTTGTAAAAGCTGCTGCTGCAGTATACAGTCGAAGCAGTAATAAAATCAATGTTTATCGTAAATGCGATATCCGCACAGCCTAAGATACATCAGGAATGTGTCAATTTAAATGCTTATCTACACCTTGCACGCCAGCTCGCGACTCCAATATCACGATATAATTAATTTCATAATACATATTCCTTGGCTTTGCTCCGCTTAATTGCTCACTGTTAGCGGCGAAGCGAGAGAGTCGACGAGGCGGTATCTAGATTCAAGGGAGTAAAGGGAGAAAAAGCGAGCGGAATAACGATGATGAGGACGGAAAGAGCAAAGAGAAAGAAAGAGGGAAAATAGGTGTAGAGAAGGGAAGAAGCGAAGCGGTGTTGCGTAGGTGGAAAGCAGTTAGCAGCCTCTCGGGTTCCGCTAAGCGTTTAGCGGTAAAACTAATTACCGCAGGAGTTTCAAGGAATGCGTCTAGTATAAAATGAACGCGATTGATATCAAGCGCGCTTCTGTGTAAGTATAATTCATTAGGATTTTCGAACGTGTAGTAGCACGTATAGATGCACTGGTCCCGAATGAAGTTCCCGATCCTCATGAAGAGGTAGCTGTAACGTCTGTACGTTTCCTCTAGGAAAAAGAGAAGGAGGAAAAAGAGAAAGAATCACAGCGGATCTTATTCGTAATTAAACTGACGCGAATGGGGCTAATAAATTTGTGCGAGAGCATAAAACAAGTCTTGTAACTCTATCGAGGTAATTGCGGCGACCACGCCTCGTTGCCGTGGGCTGCGGTTGGCTCTCTTACACCTTTTCGCATACCGCAATTTGATATGCTATACTACAAACCGCTGTAATATCTACGGTGTACCTTGTCAAAGCGTCAGGCCACGCCAGTATCGGCGTCAGCAGTTAGACAAGGAACAGGAACAAACAATTAACGAGACACCCGTTAACCCATAACGTGTCTATTCAATGCAAATGACTTACTAATGAAAGATAAATCTTACACAGCTATCGAGACGTGCACGAAGGTGAATATTAAAGCGTGTTATCTCCCGGTTCACGCGTTTCGCGAGAAACAATCCGTGGTTTTTCTTCTTTTGTAATATCTTTAAAATTTCCCCAGCTCAACGCAACGATAATCGCGGTCGCGCTTTGATCCTTCAAACGAGCATGGAGAACAACTATCGACAACTAACGCATCTGTGCATCGATGTTTCAAAGCATCGACAAAGGCAAGCGAATCGGGGCGGTACTTTGAAACAAGTGGATTTAAAAATCAATTCTGCCGGACGACCGTGCTTGGTAATATAACGACGTTATTAAACAGTACAAAGGAACTCGCGCCACACGAGCCATTAACGTCGAGTAGACTCGGATGGACTTCCGAGGGCGCTACAGTCGCTGATGTCGCCGAACACTGTTCATTCGGTGTTTATGTGTGTCCGTAAAACTCACCGTGTGGAATATACCAAGTCGGAGGAACTAACCGGTTCCTGGAGTCAAGATGGCCGCTGTGAAAGTAGAAGGGTGAAGAAGAAGAGGGCAGTTAGGGAAGCAAGGAGGTAGGCAGCCAAGCAGCCAGCCGAGCAGCCAGGGTGGGCACAGAGCGATCATAACTCAGGTGGCCGCGGACAAGCAGCGCTTGTTCCGTGCATTCGGAACACGGAACACACACGAGTTCGCCGACGTTCTGCACGACGTGCCTTCCATGGACGCCTGCAACACTGTTCTCTTCCCTTGTCTTCTCTTCTCTTCTCTTCTCGTCCCTTCTGTTCCCTTCTTCTCCCTTCTTTTCCCTTCTCTTCTCTTCTCTCTTCTTCCTTTTCTATTTAGCTTTTCGTCTTTATTTCTTTCTTGACCGATCGGTTTCTCTCCTACTTCTCTGTTTCCCTTTCTTCTTCTCTGGAGCATTTGGACGTTCGTGGCGCGGACGGTGGCAGCCGCGGCACGCCACACAATCCGGCAATCTTTCTTGCGTATACTCACGTGCAAAAGTTCACCGACAACCAGAAATTGAACACATTTTTTTCGTTCACGATCAAATATTCAACAAATTTTTTGTAATAATTTACTATATTACAATAGTTCATACATTCCGTGGTTTATTTTCTATTGTTTCATCTCCTACCGTGGACTATCACCTTCGTGTAAGACGCTTACGTCTTGAAAATGCAACAACAGTAATTCCGAACCGAAACGAAGCGAACTGAAAACTACAAGAAGATACGATCAAGTTAAATTCTTGTAAATGTAAGTAGAAGTAATTCGAATGATTCTAACTTAGTGATATATTTCCTAGTGTATATTATCATGACCGTGAAGGATGAAAATATCATCAAGGAGATAAGCACTTATACCTATAGTAGAATTAATATTTTGTGTTGTGCCGATAGCGATATCATAAGATCATTACAAATAATGTCGCTAGAAACCAGGTTTTAATATAAGAAATACCAACTATCGAGCGTGTTAAAACTTTCATGTCACGATCGACCGCCTTATCACGAAAACTGTGTTACACATTCGATTTAACGCGGAGAAAGAGAAAAGTGAACGTCCGCTTTATGACATACCATTGTATATACGTGCATCAACGGGGCTTTGGTCGAGGTCGAAGATATAATGAACTTTTGTCAGCGATTGTACCAGGTCGCCCGAAGAAGAACTGGATACGTGGTCGCCAGGTCGTGTCCGTCCATCCGTCGCGCTACAAATGAAGACTTTAAATAATTTAGTCACCGGCTGTAAATCCCGTCGGGAAGCGACGTTAATCGATACATACCGCTGTGTACCGTGCCGTTATACAGCTTGGGAACATTTATGAATGCGCGCTATGAATCACGAGATAATAATATCGTACGTGTGTAAGCGTGTCTATGAATGCGTGTAAGTACGCTCGCGGATGCGCATCACCTTAAATCGCAGTCTTGCTTTGGTGTACGCCTTGAACAATTGTTGTGATATATATATATATATATTTCTTCAAACCGTCTAAAAATCGCCTATCCATTTTGAAAATATTTAAAAAATACTGTTTGTTCATTTCTGATTAATTGCGCCAGTAAAAATATTTTTGTAATATTATTTATAATTTGAAATTATAAATTGTAAAACTAAATGCATTTGAACAAGATGAATAGTTCGATAATTGGATCGTTTAAAAATTTTAAGACTTGCCAGTCTTTTGTGCAATTAAGCTTTCAATCAATGTCGAGGAAGTGATTTATTACGACGCAGATTGTTAGCGACAATGCAGAGATCAAATAATACCATCACTAAATTTGTACGGTTGATTATAAATCCTGAGTGTGAGAATGAGGACTTCAATTGGCACAATGTTTCTTCCACAAAGTTGTCATTCTTACTTATATTTTCTTCGAAATACGAAACACTACATTATTTAAATGTCTTTTGCGCAGTCTCCGTTTTTTGTCCTTGTGGATATATTTGATGAACATCTTTCTTCCATAGTTTAAGTTGCCAAGACGGATATTTCGTTTTATAAAAACAGCTAGTAACAGTTATTAATGAGTTCTATTAAGTTAACAGTTTTATTAATTCTATATATAGATCTTCGTATACTACTTTGCTAAATGTTGGCTTATTATAGATCCCCGTTCTGCTTAAGCATTTTGAATCTTAAATATTAATTTGATCTCGTGTATTTATTAATTAATCGATAAGTGATAAATTGCGTAACTAAGGTGACTAAAACGACCGGGAGAAGATTCTATAATTAGAGATAATGAAAATACGTTATTTGTTTTTGTATTATATTTCATGTGGTTCTGTATTGCATTCTACGTGGTTGATAATAACCATCCTTCCTTACAAAAATACGATATTCGAATAGTACACTTAAACGGATGTGAACTAATTTGAGTTGGTATCGCTTTTATTTAATAGTCTCATTATGAGCGTGATCGTCTTAGATTATCCGTGATCCGTTTTTGGGGCGGCTACGATGGATCGATTCATTCTCCGGGAACTCCACTAATAAATTACGATAATAGCATTAAGATAGATCGACGGATAGACGCGTAGGCGTGGAGACGTGGCGGCGGACAATATTTTAGCGTGCAGTAGCTTTATGACCAGAGGTTACGAGCCAGGAAGAGCCATAACGCCTCGTATCTCGTTGCTTCGTACCCCTACGTTCCTTACATTTGCGGGAAAGCTCAGCACGGGTGCCAATTCCTAGGAGCGTATCGGACCATAAACTGGGAACGTGATGTATGTTACCTTATACCCTCTTCTCCTGCAATCCTTCCAACATTGCTTTCACCCTAACGTTCCTCTTCTACGCTTATACTCGTCCAGCGCGTCCGCACTCTACACTCGTTACTCTTGACACGTGGTGCCATGAAATTCGTTGTATTTGCATTGATTTCTCGACAGGGACAAACCTACCTACAGAGTATCTCATGAATGCGGTTTCAATTATTTCAACGTTCCCAGTTCTTTAACCGCATGCTTGTTTCTAGTTTTCCGTACAGACACTAGAATTCATATCCGCGTGACCAGGCACACTTTTAAAGGAATTTCTGATCGCGAGGCACGGACGATAAATTCAAAAGTAATTAAATTTAAATATTAAATATTGAATACGTTTCACTTTATGGAAGTCGATGGATCCTCGTGAAAAGAGTGTCATTCGTTGGAGCATCAATAGAGGAACGTAACGACGCTAGTATTATTGCACGGAAACCGCAGAAAATTGGAGAAAAGTAACCATTTTGGTGAATTTGTCGAAAATCTTGCTTTGTATGATTTTAAAATATGTCGTAAAGCTCAACATTTTGTACAATTTTTTCCTATACATATAATGGCAGTTGGCTTTAACTTCGGAGTTATACGTAAAAATATCTCGCTGCTCGGCCTTAGCAGTTAGTATGTAGTAATATTAATCCGGCTCCATGAGGCCTTGCGAATCCCCTTATCTTTATTAATATAAACAATGTTGGCTGGCTGTCTCACGACGCGGTGCGCAGCCGGATTAACATTACGTACTACCAATCTTATAGTTATATTTTGCATATAACTTGAAACTTATATGTATAGGAAGAAGCTGTTGAAAATGTTGAGCTTTATAGCATATTTCGAAATCATTGTAACTCAAGAGAAAACAGTTTTTTAACAAATTCGCAAAAATGGTGTTTGTTTTTTTTTCAAATTTCTAGCGGTTTCCGCATAAAACCACAAGTGTCGTTATACTTTTCTATCGATGCTTCAACCAATAATACCTATTGTTTCAACATAACAGATTATTGTGAGACGTGTTACGAGCTATTAGATGCCGTTCAAACGGTTCTTTCTGTTTTTGTTTTATAATTGCTACATGTTTCTATTAAGATGACACTTCGATTGGGTGAATTCATAAAATCTGACGTTCAATTAGTAAGGTGTTTCGGACGGAGCAACGATACGTCTCATTATTGTCACGCGTGTGTCGTCGGACAACTTTTGTACGACCAGTAAAGTGGAACATGGCACGACAGAAAAGCGCGGACCTAAATGAATAAATTAAACTATCCGGACGGTTGTGTATCGTAAGCACAAGTCGTAACACTCAAAGGCCCAGTAATGAGAGTAAATCACGGATTTATAGCCGTCCGTCGGAGATTATACGGTAAACACGTATGCAGTTTATCGTCGGTAACTGCATTCAGCCGTCGCGAAAGCGCGCGCGCGGGCACACACACGCGTGACGCTCATATTTTTCGTCACCTAAATGCCGAAGGGAGACGTTTCAACACCGATATAATATTACCGGCCTATTCACTTTCAGCAACCTTCGCTCTGATGCAACCCCTCCAGTGCCGTAACTAACGAATCCTGCTACAAGTTTCTCAAGAACCGCAAGTTTTTCCTTTGAATAATTTAAGCAAGCGATAATTTAATCAACGTTTCATCTCAATATAACGTTGAATAAAGTTTTAAAATATTGATGACACTTTTTAATCTAATCAAGTATCCTGATATACTTTGGTTATTATTATACCTTTTATTATTCATACCTTTTATTTATACTGCCGATAAAAATTATGAAATTGGAATATGTTGAAACGTATAAGAAAGAAAAATTTTTTTACCAATGTATTATAAATTGTAAAGGTTTTTCGTTGTAGCGTATAGTCGAAAATTCAGTTCGCGGTAAAAACAATGTAAAATTACGGCATGAAAAATTCTAAGAGCGACGATATTGTTTCTGATGAAGTAAAGTTTGTGGAGTTGCTACCTTGAGAATTACGGCACTGTCTCTGTCAGAGCTCTTCCTATTCCCGACGGCCGTTCGTACACGCCTATAGACTTGGATGCGGCTATAAATTAGGTTTTATGAGGGAGATAAAATGCGCGTTATTATCTAAACGGCGACGCTTTTACAGAGATCGTGGCCCACGCTATTTTTCGTGCACGTAAATGTGTATGTGCATACAGACATTTTCTTATATATATCGTGCATTCGCGCACGGAAAGGCATTCACCCTCGAATACATCGTCTACGACGAACCCTTCGTAATACGCATAGATTGACTGTCAAGTTCAGGGAATGAATAGGAAATTGGATGGAAAGGATGATAGCTCAAGACACGAAATAACATTTATCACGTAATGTTTCAGTATAAATGCAATTTTTTTTAACAAGTCGCATTTATTATAGGTATACCTACATATTTTCTTATTTTTGTCTGCATCAGAAATTAAGCGAATGTAACAAGCGCATGGAAAGTGGAATATTTAAAATTTTTCTATAACAATTTTTAATCTTTGGCAAGCGAGGGATTTATACTTTTTCAACGTACAATCGTGATATAAACATTGATTTTTATGATATAACGTCATAGGTTTGCCTATTGTATGTAAAAGTAGCTTTGCACTTTGTGTATGCTGCTGAATCGTTTGATATTTAAATTGCGAAAAATGTCATGCAATCATGTAGACTATAAATAGCGATGTAGCCAGTTGAATTTGACAGTGATTAATTTTCTCATTAAGATGCCTTTTGAATAAATTAACCGTTTAACGTTTTGTCACGCTGACGTCTCGCTTCGAACGCGCTTCAATGTATCTACACACACGTAAACGCTTCTCTTACCTTCGACTCGTAAATAGCGTTTTTAAATTCTATGCTAACTACGAAACTTGAGATCCTTCTATTTATATCTAAAAATTAAATGTTGCGCTTGGTCGTTTTCCACATGACGTCAGTACGTAATATTTTATAAAAACGACGTATTTGCCGATATTTTATCTTTGCCACTTAAATGCGAAGCCATCGATCGTGCTTTTTATCGATAACAGATTAACGCGAGCGGCACAGACTATAATTTGCATCAATTTTTCACGGCGTCATTTTTCCTAGATGTATTATCGGAGACAGATTACGAGTATCGATGCACGGGAGAAAAATAGAAAACAACCGTCGTGCAATTTATCTCTCCGAAACAACGATCGAAATCGATATGAAGCCGTTACGAGGATGCAAATTAATCTTCGATCGCAGCACCATGAAGGGACGCTGTCTGTTTATGCACCCAGAAAGACGAAACGCGCGACTTACGAACGCGGGACCGACATTCCCTATAATTTATAACAGTGGGTTTCGCAATAAGAGCAGTCAGAAATGACCACCCAGTGGCAGGGTAAAGGATGTTCAGTCATAACATCTGATGAAGCGAAACATTAACGAGGCGATATATCAGCCGGCTCTTATAGACGTAGCGTGGGCGGTATCTTGGACATCACCCAGAAGAACGAGCACGAAATGAAATGTGAAAGAAGTAATTTCTCGGGACTGCCATGTCTGTTCATCGAAGTGGTAAGAGACTCTTTGGCTTATTCACGACTGCCATTAAACTCTTCAAATGATGAAGGACCGCTGAAAGTATGAAATCAATAGTTCTCTGTGAGATAGCCAACGTTGACAAAATGCTGTCTAAATAATATTCTGTGTGTGTTACGCGATGCTTTGCTTCGTAATGCAATGTACACAACGATGTATGCTATTAATATTGTTTCGCAATATCTTGCAAACGATGTCCGATTTTAAACGTAATTGAAATATACATACTATTTTATACATACTGTATACGTATACATACTAACATACATACTGAAATATACTATTTGAAATTTCATCGACGTCTGTAATTAATATTAACACAGCTATTCCAGTGAAACGTCTAAAATTGATTATCGTAAGGTTGAGTAATGCGTTAAACAGTGAGATATAATTCAGAACGTTCCTGATCTATCGTTTAGAGTCTAGACCTAGATTCCTCTTCCGAGAAATATCGTGAGAACGTTTATTTGCTAATGTACTTTCAAGCACATCGGAGTGCGATTTATGTGTTTCGAACGCACATTCCTAAAGTATTAAGGAAAGACCGTAACAGACTACCCGTGAAAACATAATTCACAGATGTTACACGGACGTTTATCAATGCCTAAGAAAAATTCACATCCTCTATTCCATGAAACGAACTACTCAATACTTTACGTCCGTTATATGTCTGTCGGAACCTACCTCATCTATCATGTATAGCTATTCATAAATAATATTACCTTTCGTCGTAGATTGATGCTCAACTACTATACGCGAACTATTAACGAGCATTTGTAGTTATGCGAATTGCATATTTGATTATTAATAATTTCAAAATGTGGATAACTTGAATAGCAAATCTGGAAATGGGACGCTTCAAGTTTTCTTTGGAAGCTATTAATGATTAATGTATTTTCTAGGATTCATGTACCATGAATAAAATAACTCTTTCGTGCCTGATATACTCCATTACAGTTATATTAATAGCCCACGCATTTATCATTTTTCTAGATAATGATTCAAAAAATTTGTTACACTCATTTTTAAGACACCATTTATTCTCTGAGTCAAACAATCGTGTAAGCTTTTATACACTGCATAATATACGAGTGTATTAAAATAGAAAAGTGAAAATAAAATATCATTTATCAAATAAACATTTACATAAAATATCGCACCGAGTGCTATTCGATTCTTCAAAATTTTTTAATGTTTTTTATCAGTTACTCTACACGATGTAAACATAATCGCGATGGAATATCATAAAGGGCAATCGTATTGATAGATTTGGAGAATAACGGGATTCCGTATTAAAAATAAAAAAGTTTGTTCGTGGCTCCATCATCCACCGCAACGAGCAGTTTCCCTTAAACACGATGCGTTACGAGAATCTAAGGCTTCCTGGGCCTTGATGTATGCTACCTATTTCGCTGACAAAAAGCAAGAAAGCTGTTCTTGAACCGGCAGTATAAATAATCGTGACTTGGCGGGTTAGCGCAATAAGTCCGCGCAGAAAAATACGAGCAGCAGCGGCGGCAGCATTGGGACGAAGCCCATTATTCATTGGCTTAAGCCAGGTTCCGAACAGCTAATGAGGCCGGAATACCGGCATGACCGTGATCATCGTAACCGGTATACCTTTCTTGACAATTGGTGACGTGCAATAAGATCGCGACTGTTGGAAGAATGCAATAAACCTTCTGTGAATGTGTTATACGATATTACAGCTACGCGAAAAAGTGCAGTAATAGCATCGTGCACCAGTTTACCGATATGAAACACGCAACTAGCGATGAAAAATTCTCAGCAATTGTTATTTATTACATAAGTTCAATTCAGTAAAATTTACGAGTTTCTAAGGCAAAATGATATTTCAACTAACTAAGATAATTTAACAACAAATTGCGAATGATTAAAGTATAATCTGGCAAATAAATAATATAAATAATCTCATTAGATATAGTGTAACATATTGTTATGTCGTACTGTTAATGTTTTGTTTTTTTAGTGCTGCTTTCTATGTCCTTACTTTATATCTCGATGCTATAACTATTGCAACTTTATGACTTTTCGATTGGTAAAATGGCAATTTGAAATTGAAATTTTTAATAATACTCAAAAATTCGTGCTTCTTAATAATCCTCAACAATAATATTTCATTATAATTTCGTACTTTATTTTATATAGATAGATATATCTACCGTTTTTCATTGAATCGAAGAATTTAAATCGAGTACCTATATTATATTGATATATCGACATGTAATTTGCATATGAATGGTATTCATTTTTTGTTATCCTTATTTCGATTTTCTTTTCACTTATAGCTATTTTAAATGTTTCATATTTAGTTGAATGATATTTGAGCAATCAACATTTTGGTTGCGTTATGAATATCATTAATTTTATATATAGGTATTATTGTTGCGAAGAGATTCTAAACAAATCAACCATCCGATTAACTGCAATACGTACAGCTTAAACTGAATAATCTAATCTATGATTTATGTGGTTCGAGGTTAATGAGAATTGTAATCTAGTATAATCTCAAATGACTTTGCTATCGATTCAGAATATGTAATATATACTATAAGCATACGAGTTCATGATCACATCTGTTATACAAGTATTGCAAGAAACGTTGCTGTTGAAATAACGTAGAATTCCAATATAATATCGCAAATGTAATGCTGAGTTGCATTCGAAAGAAACAACAGTAGATCAATCACGAAACGAATGCTTGAATGATTGTACTATCGTAAAAACAAGCCAATTTGTTCAATTCGATCAAAGTCTATAGACTCTCTGTATGTATCTAATACTTATAAACGATTATAATTAACATATTAAAATTTATTTTTCAGTCTTTATTTCTGTCATCGATTATTAATATAGATTCATTAGATTAAAAGATTCGCTATTTTTTAAAAGAGTTACACTCTGTAGAAACACTTTCTGACTGCGATCTGCAGTACTTTAATTTACTTTACTTTACTTCCTATACTTTACTTTAATTCCTATAACTAATTTCTACAATCAAAATAAACATTATAAAAAAATCATAAGGAGATATTTGTACTTTTTCATGAAAATATTTTGTATGTTATTTATTATATGCTGTCACGTCGTGGTTTATAAATACGTATTTTACGCGTGTATACACCAAATTTTGTGAACAACTGTGTACGTAATAATTCGTATTATGTATGTAATAATAAATGTGTGCATGTATTTCGCTGGCCATTTAGGTAGAGCAGAATATGGGATTCTGAAAATGAAAGCGACATCTCGGTAAAAATTTAACGGCTGACAGCATGGATTATATAGCGTGCTTAGCGAACGGCCAATAAAGGAAGACAATAAATCCTTCGAGAAAGATATGAGCAAGCATGACAGCGGCACTGTGTCGAGGCCCATTATTCATTGGCTTAAGCCGGACTCGAAGCAGCTAATGAGGTCGGCATACCGGCGTGTTCGCGGTGATCATAGCCGATGGACAGGCATAATAATCCGGCAGAGATTGCCGATCGGCGAAACGTCCGTCGGCGTGGCACGGTAGCCACAGATGGAACTTCGATATGGTCGTTGAGTGCGTGTCGAGACCGAGCGAGAAACCATTCCTGGAAGTAGTTAACTACGTTGTCGCGTCCTGACGCGTGTACCGATTCGTGTACGTTCTACCAGTTAAGGTCTCGGTACGCGCTTTTCATCTATCGACGTTCGATCACAGCCGCACGTCTACATATACGTCCGTCCAATTTCCTGATTCTTTTTGTCATCGTTGCGATAATTTTTAATTGTGTTGCTCACGTCGTTTACTTGCACGTACATATTTGGATCATGTTACATATGTGGAAAAAGCATTGTAATTTTTTCGTTTCCCAACTGTTATTGTTAAAAGATTAAACAGTTATCTATGGACCGTCATTTAGATTATAATTTTCTATACGTATATATTGGTTTTACTCGTACAATTATGTCGTAGTATATATGCATATAAACTTTTGTTTACAACTAACGAAAGTGTATCTGACGATGAAGATGATTGGCAACAATCGCGAAAATAAACCTTAATTACATACTAGTATTCCTTAATTACTAAGTATTATTAGTGCATCTTTTCGTGCAATCTATTGATTATGGAAATGATACAGACGTATTTTCGAAATTGGTCAAAAATAAGATCAAAGCATTTATAAGCAGAACAAATTCGATAATTTACTAAAGCATAAATCACATTAATCTATTACAAAAATCTACTAACTTTGTGTTGCAAAACTTTCATATTTTATAGGATATTTCAACATAAAAAGCGAATGTCTTTTATACAATTAGATACTATCTTGAAACAATTGATAAATATTGGAATTTTCTTAGAATTTGACTCAACTAGATAATATGAAGCAATACACGAATGACTGGTCTAGAAAGTTACACTAAAGAGTGTAACGAACTTTGTTTATAGTTGTCAAAAAACAGTACAAGTAAATAAGTGTAGCTTGCAGCAAGTTTTCCTTCATGAGATATAGTTACAAAAGATTTAAAAATGTTAATATTTGCGTATATTACAAAAATATACTAGATATCTAAGTGCAGACAAACTAAGGTACATAATAATAATTTTATGCATGATCTTTTTTATTTGTTCACGAGTGCAACAGATGTACTACATTTTTTGTCGATAGCGCAGGCCTTTAGCTGTATGAATACAGGTGTGGTCAAGGACATATTATAAAATGGGTATGTAGGTAATTTTACGTTCTTGCGCAAGTTTCTAGAGAGCAAACCAGTTCGTATAAAACTGCCGGAACCAATTGCAATCTTTGAGGCAAGCTCCGATTAATTTCGATGAAACTAGTCAGTATACCATAATTGCGATACAAAAGAAACTATTGGAATTGGCGGTAATAACACGGTAGATAGGGACATCGTCAATTTGCATGGTTAACTAAATGCAGTAATCAATCGTTGTTCACTTTCTTTTTCTCTAGTCGGATCAACGATAAAAATCCACATTTCGATGATTATAGCTTCTTGGACTGGAAGGTGGCGTAATGAAATAAATAATGAAGTAACGCAACAACTTTACTCAATCCATCGTTATGATGTTATCTACACTTTTCCACGTAGCTCGTAAAAGTCCGTTGACTGAAATCTTTGACAAGCGATGTTTGAATCCATATGTATATGTCTAAAAATCACTGTGCAAGTAACATACAGCAACATACAAATATACATATAAGATGAAATACATTTTAATTATACCAAAAATATGTACTGTATGTATTTAAGAAAGAGAATAATAATTACCTTATTGTACATTTTGTAAATACGTTTCAGAGGAAAGTTGTTTCCCTTTCGAACGAATCTTCGTTTTGTGTATTCGGCTGAACAGTTTTATTTTCGACGTATATACATCTTATTGTTAGTAGTACCGAATATAGAGTGGCATTCTTGATGCCAAGAAGTGTTCGGTTTCATGCATAGACTCCCGTCGCGTCGTTACGGCTTTCTGTAAGTACAACCTATAGGAAACGGAATGTAATGGAATATCAGGTTGCTTACCTTGTTACCCCCACCTTACTATTATTTGATGTCAGTTTTATGAAAATATGAAACCCATAGTTTTTCGATATCGGATTTCTGCCATTTCTACGGCATTCTCATGATATGCTATTAAATTTTCTGAAAGTATACCTAACAGTAACTTTTTATATACGCTCCTAAATATATTTTTAAATATATTTCTTCAGTTTCTTTTTAAATATATCTCTTTTAATAAACGATATTTTCGAATATGCACGTAGTGCCATAATAAGTATTCGATATACATAAATTACTGTGATTTACTAATCATTATGTTATTAGTTACGTTTTTCAAAATACTCGAATGATTAGGTGGTTTTAGACTAATACTTAAATTCATTATCTATACTAATGTTATAAAGAGAGAAGAGGTAATCGTACGTATCCGAGGTAATCTCAGAAACTGCTTAACCGATTTGGACGATCCTCTCACCGTTGGAAAGTACATTTCCATCAGATGGACAATATTATATAATGGTAATATTATATATTATTACCCTCACTCTTTAGGGAACCAAGCAGTGAGTATAAATGCAACGTAAGTTGGAATAACGCAGCTCGATTTCCACCACTACACAATTGCGGTAAATGGTAACTTTCTAGAAATGATGCGCTCAGTGGAAAACAGCCACATACCACATATGTGTAAATTTTCGTCTTTTGTATCATTAATTCGTTCCTGCAATGTGGTGTATATCCGTCAATCTTCTAATATAATAGCATGCACGTTTCACCGAACAAAATCATATTATACTTTTTTCACGCTGAGAAGAAACAAATACGTAATGGTACCATGACACTCGGCTCTTTAGCTTTGGAGATACGCGACAGATCTTGACAGCAGCTGTCATTTACCATGTTATTCCAGTCCCGGTTAAGATAATTACGATTTCATACCGTATTTCCCGTGAAAATAATTTTTCCTTCAACTTGTTCTTCGCTAAAATTATAAAACGGTCGCTGCCTGTTTTCCACTGAGTCCCCCAAATATCTCTCAAATACCATGCAAATACCATTTAATTTCTACGGTTAACGATATTGAATCTTGAAGCACGAAGAAAAATTCTGGAGAATAGATACGAAGCATCCAAATGTCAATCAGTATAATAGATAGATTAAAAGACAATTTTCCTGCAGTATTTGAGAAAAAGAAAACAACGTTGCCGTGCAAATTGGTTTTTGGGATACATACTACATTTTTTATAATATTAATGTACATATATCATACGTATAGACAGTATAGATTATTTAATTCATAATTATTTCGTTATGTACCTAATCAGAATTGATTCTTAATTTTGTTTCGTAAATAAAATGTTTAAAAGAAAATTTCAGTCATTCCGAAACACCTCTGCCTCAAGGTAAAAATGTTGTCAGGCCTAGCGAGGCAGAAGAAGAACGGAAGGATCGTGTGTGAAGAAACGATGTAAGCACTTCAGCGGCTCGAGTTAAAAAAGCTATGTAATATCGCCTTGAGCGACTTACTAATAAGAGATTACGAACTTCTCAGGCTTGAGCTACAGAAACAAGAATGTTTTTACGTCGGTTTATCCGAATTCGGAAATTCAGCAAACCAATACGTATTAATTCCTGTCAGTAATAAGGCTAAAAATGTAGGTTATGCAGAGGTATTATAATATCAAAAATTGAGTAGAAAGAAATATCACCTGCTTCCAGTTGTACGCGGTCTGAGTCGCGGACAAGAATAGAAACGTTGATTGTTTAAAAGATATTTCAAGGTTATTATGTTTGAAACTCATCAGATGGATACATTTTGGTTCAATAATAATCTAATTTTTTAATTAATAATCTAAAATTTTATATTTGAAATTGTTCCTTTGATAAAGTTGAAAAGAATTATGTAGCTAGAATATTTGTCCGATTAATATAAAAAGTGTTATATCCATAATTGCTTAATTTTAATTCGATAGCGTTAGCTGAGATAAATATTACAATCATTAAAATATGTATCTATCTATATTATAAATACATATATGTAAATATAGCTACATATACGTAAATGTATTTACATTAACGATATGTATTAACATTGAATAGTTCGAGAAAATTATCTTGACATTTGAAAAATACTTTGACAGCACAGTATTTGCATAGGTATTTAATTGCGTAATTTCGTATGTACATACCCTTCGATCGAGCGAGAGACGTATTAGCGTAGACTTGATCGCTCGACACCTCACAGTTTATGATACGATCGCATTACATATCGTCGTTTTGTTGTATTGTACGAGTCGCGTCAATTTATTTTACGTTCTCATGTAGGTTGAACAAGTTGAATGATATAAAATGACAGTGGTACATGTTTCTTCCACCTTTTACACGACGCACACATTGATCGTGTCGCCAGATATGCTCAGCTACTTTAGGAAAGCAGCTCGACTTTCTCATAACTTAATCCAGCGACGAGAGAGCATTTTTATGAACGAACAAGTTGAACGGCCGATAAGATATTGACGAAAATGTTATTAATACGCTAATATAGATTTGTGTTTATCTCCTCAAGCATTTAACGGTTTATTACAAATTATTGCCTACAATTATTCGTATAAAGAAATTTGCAAAGTAGGTATAAAAATAAATTTGCAGTGTACTTGTATCTGTGCCTGTAATAAATGTAGAGAATTTCCAGACGATACTAGTATATTTATTGCATTCTTTTCGTAGCCCTAATAAAACATTTTGTCGTATACATATAAATAGAACATAACAATAAGCGTAATTGAAATGAGATAATTTAGTAGACATAAATTTACTCGAATGGCAGGTGTATAATCGTGGCGCGGTATGCGGACTATCATGGTATAAAATATAAATGAACCGCTTCGGAAACGAATAAGCAGTGACCGTCTGACAGATGCTTGGCCAGTTTTCACTAAGGGGCTGAAACGTGTCAACGTGTCTAGGATAAAAGACGAATGTCCCAGGAAGGTTCTCATTAGTAGACCACAGTGGGGCGCCACGGATCTCTTCCTTGGTATTTCCAGTTTTCCACTTTTCCGCTCACCGTTCATCACCGATTCTACATAAATTCTAGGGAAGAGGATTCTCCAGGTGCTCGGTCGTGTCAAGGGACTTCACCAACCCGCCTACACCAACGCCTACCAACTAATCTTTGCATTCATTCGGACAAAGGTCATGACTAATGATCTCAGTATACTGGCACAATAAGATTTACTTCTCTTTTTGTACCCTTCTGTGCTGTGCCAGCTGAATAACGTTACTAATTTCTTTCCCAACTTTGTCACCTGGTGGAAAAGATCGTCCAAACTTTGCCTACTCCGGAAATTCATCTCAACCGGAATACTAACAATGCCATTTTCAATGCAGTAAAATAAATTTGAAATTAGGAAAACTAAACAAAATTATTCACGATTATAAAATTCAGTTAAAATAAAATTTGATGTTTATATTTATATTAAATAATAGTTATTAATTGTGTATTTCAATCTTTAATAACTTATTAGTTTTATCTATTTTCATCCATTCTTGATTTGTTAAAAGCTCACCTTTTTCAAATATTTTCCATGTGTTTTATATAACAAATTAAAATTTTACACGACTTAAATTTACTTAATGCACTTACTTATAATTAGTCAAAAAAGTGATTAAAGTATCCTTACAAAGAATGTACGAGATATTCAATTCATAATTAACTACTAATATTTCGTTGCAAAAAAAAAAATAATATAATTAATTGTTAGGTAGTTTTATTCTATATAAGTAATAGGTATTTTAGTAAAATGTTTTAATTATTTATCTGATGTTTATATGTATATTGTTTTGACAATCGTTGTTCTATATTTACTGTTGAGCTATGTATGTATTTATTTTTAACTACCGTTTGCTTATTAACTCAAAGGTAACTCTGAATTTTTAGTAAAAGTGAATTACAATCATGGTATTATAAAATATCTTCTCTTAATTTACTTAGATTAGTGTTATTCAATAGTAGATTTATAAATCGCTTCGTCTTTTATATGATACAATGTAATTCTTTGTCGATTCGTTTGTATTGAAACATCGATGTAAGCAAGTCATGTTTTACATAAAATCCAAAGACGTTTTATGAACAATATTGATTAACATCTTTTAGAATCGACATTGACGCACGACAGAATTTGATTTATTTCTTTCTCAGGCCCTTCTACCTTGACGGTATCTTCCAGAATAGTACATGGTGCTAATTTCTTCTGGATCTTGGTCGTTGTTCGAAAGGAACCGGAGCGTGCTGGACAGGCTGTATTCTTGTCGATGATTGCTGGGCGGGCTGGTCAGACAGGTCATAAATTTCTGTCTTGAAAATTGTAATATATTCTACCAGCCCTTGATGACTTTTATTGTATGCCAGCGTTGTGGTTAATGTTTTTCATGGATGATCGAGACAAGTAGTATCTATAATGTAACACATTTCCGCCTCTCTCTCTTGACCAAATTGAGAAAAGAGTGTTTTGTCTCTACGTGTCATTATTTAAGATTTCGACATAGGTAGTGTTATGTTAAAATATCTTTCGTTACAGAGATTTGATTAATTATCTCTTCTATAACTAAAATATCGCTTTATCTGTTATATGAAGTTTTTACTATACATACTTGCAAGTTACAAGTATTTAATAATTTTCTATATATAAGCTAAAGGAAAAAAATATTTCAGATTATATAAAGGAACATATAGCGAAATTGGAAATGTTTTATATTATTGAAGATCTTTTTCATAAACTTAGACGTCATTTTCTACAACTGGTTACATAAATGTAGAAGCCCGTTAACTTGTTTTGCAAAAAGAAGTTTCCTTGCGCATAATTTACAGGCCAAGAAAGGAATTCGTTAATTAAAAAAGAAATTTATATTGCCTGTCATTATTGTTTTCATCCTACTTTATCGCTATGATAATTTCTTTGATAAAAAATTCAATTTTAATTTCTAGTTAATTAGTTAGTCTTTACTTTAGTTAAAAGAATACATTAATTAATTGTTGAATGGACATAATGTTGGAGCAATACATTTTGTCGAATTCCTGTGCAAACGAGTTGCGATGTAAAAGAATTATAACTTATATGAAGTTTTATCTACAAAGTAATTACTGGATCGCGTAGCAGTAACGAATGACTCACGATTATGTTTTCCTTCGGTCGTTCAAGTTCTTTGGAAGGCGAAATGGAGCGGTTGGAGCGAGGTACGTAGGTTGGGGCAAAGCAAAGTAGTACAATCTGCGAGACTGCCACTTGGTCGTAACAGATACGCCAGGAAATAAATGTCTGTATAAAGGAGTTGGCAAGTTCCTCGGATGATATCAAGATGCCGCCGGCTAATACAGCTTGCGCGAGACAAGGGTGAGGAAGCGTTTCACCAAGGACATACCCCTTTGTCCTGCACCTTTCTTTTTCTCTACGATGTATCTCGATATCAAAAGAATTTTGGCTTTATCTCCGCGCTTTTATCCACTAGGGAAACGATATACTATATCCAATAAAGAGAAATTATATTCTGTCTGAAGTGGGACTTCTGCCCGAATACGGGAATAGCTTGGCTTCCATTTTCCTTTAAATATGTTCCTCGTATAGCTTGCGAAAACCCGTATACCTAATCTTTTCCGAGCTACATACCAGCAACCCCAACCTAAATTGATCACCTTGAGCATCTCAGTTGATTTTGAGTATAGGAAAAAAAATTTGAAATTTTTTAATAATTTAAAATATTTAATAAATTAATTACCTTCATTGAAATACATAAACATGGTGTTACTGTGTATATTAAATTGGTATGATCTCGTATATTCTTCATAAACATTGAAATGTTTCGTATCTACTACTAATAACAGTACAAAACATCATTCAGTATTCTTGCGACCTTTCAAGAAGAGATTTGTAATCAGAAATCGTTATAATAACGAAGAAACGATTGAAATATTCTTAATTTGCGGTGATTGTATTCAAGTGATCAAATCACGTTGTTCATCACGTTGTATAGATACAGATATCTAACCGTCATTTTAATAAATTCTCGATTGATATAACTAAATACATATTAGGTCGTCCGAAAAGTTTCTTCCGTTTTATAAGGAAATAATGGACGCACAATATTTTCCGTTTCATATTATTTTATCGAATTACGTATGATCCATTTTGTTCTATCAAGATAAATATTACAACGTTCGACAGATTAGGTTCCATGTTTGTATAAAGGTGCGTTGTTGTAAAAGAAAGAAGTTCTCGGAATATCTAATACATAGTTTGCCTCTTATAATCTTAAAGCTATTTAAGATTATTACCTTCTTCTAGTATTAAAAGTTTGAAGCTATTTATTTAATTGTATATTCATAATTTATAATTTATAATTTATATTTATTATATTATATTTATATATAAATATATTTATAATTTAATTGTATATTCTATATTTATTTTCGTGTTTTGAGAAAAATGCTTTGCTAAAAAATTTAAGAAATGAGCATGTTAAAAAGGTGCCAATTTTGTGTATCTCTCGGCACATAAAATTCGAATGAGGCATTATTCTATGGTCGTACAGAATCAGTAACGCATAACTTTTTAACTCGTATGTCGTGAGGAAGTTATAAAAAACGTAGATGAAGTTGGTCGTAGTTCGGTAGACGAGTTGCACCTTTCTGACTTTAAATGATCATAATTTCGGAATGAATGCGTGGGATACAAAACTTCCAATTCTATTTTATAAAAAAATGTCGATACTTATGTAATATGTAAAAACATATTGTTCATATTGTTAACCAATAAGAATAAATCGTTACAAATTAAAAGGAGGTATTACAATGCTAATATTCCATGAAATATGTTTGTTATTATACTATAACTTGCTTTTGAATCAAACTGGAATGTAATGAATCATCGCATATGAGGAATCGTTGTTATATTTCATCCCTCACTTCTTCAGATGATAGTTTTCCAATTCAATCGGCGTTAGCAATAAAGCACGCGATGTATACGTATCGCATAGCGATTGTATCAATCGCTAACGTGCAGCGTGCATTTTTTACACTTCAGACGATTCTGTTAGTTTAAATTGCAAACGGTTACCGCCGATGCACTCAAGCGTCTTTTTCTCGTTCGATGCTGCTGCGATCATATGTCATTCTTTGTCCTCCGGTTAAAAACAACGATGACAGACATATTATCGCAGCGGGATCACTCACGAAAAACACTAGAGTGCATCGGCGGTAAACGTTTGCAATTTAAATCAACAGAATCGTTTGAAGCCTAAAAAATACACGCTGCGCGTAAACGATTGTATCATATACATACTTTACATACGTATTTTATCGTTAACGCTGATTTCGTTGCAAAACTATCATCTGAAGAAGAGAAAGATGAAATATAATAACAATTCTCCATATGCGATGCATTCCATCTTGATTTAGAAGTAAGTTATAAAATAAGAAACATACATCATGGAATATTTGCATCGTAACTTTTAATAATTAACCTTACTTTAATTTATCGTGTTTCATTGTTATTAATTAACAATAATATATCCTTTATAAGATACCCTTTTATAAGACAGCGTTCGAATTTTTGTATTTCATGCACTCATTTCGAAATTACGATTATTTCAAGTCAGAAAATTTCAATTCGTCTTCCGGAATATTGTCAACTTCATTTACATTTTTTTATAACCTCTTATCACATTTGACTTAAAAAATTGTGCGTTTCTGATTCTACGGGACGTATAGTATAACGATTCATTCGAATTTTAGCATTTTTAACATTTTCCTTTCATCGGGTAACATTCGAACAAATGTTCTTGGTTGTATTAGTTCTCGTGTATCGATACAGTCGCTTGTTCTCGGTAGTATTAGTACTCGGTAGTATTGCGTATCATCCTTATGAACTATTTGAACGACGCATCTATGTATCTATTTTCTCTTTTCGTAATGTTTCCATAGGTCTTTTATTCTTCTTGATACACTGGCGTTAGTTTTTTGCGCAGTGTACGCACCATTAACTAACTCGTGCTGAAATAGAATCGTAAAGATACTAAACGGGTGCGTTTTGTGACTCGATTTATCATTCTATCAAAAATGATAAACATCTCAGAAACGAAAGTTAAACAAATAAAATCCTGTGTTTTCTAACAAACATTTCGTTATTTTATTGTGTAGCTTAGTTTTTTATTACATACAAGTTATTTCTTGTACTTTGTTATTACAGCCATGTTTATTATTATATTAAAATCATACACATGTATCTTACTTTCACTCAAGATTTTCTCATATGTACGTTTGCCGTAACATAAAAATTTAAGACTATCTCTACGTACATATCACAAGTGAAAGTTCTATATAGATTTGGCGGTATCGTACAACCCATGCAACCGTTATTTTTAAAAAAGTTCCACGCCGCTTTGTCTTGAAATATACGTTTTTCAAGTGAAGTAGCTAATGCCCACCTACCTTCTCCTAATTGTTTGACAGAGTGTATGAGGGAAGCCGACACCGGACAGGGTGACCATGATTCGTGACCACCTGTCCATGATGGACTTCCCTTCGAAGGAGGGCGCGTGTAGTGGCACAGTGTATGGTGTGTTCCCTATGGGTAGTACACTATTTGTTAATGCTCATATGATGATCGTGTGGCCTCTATACAAACATGTCAAGTTGTCGCGGTGTAGTAACTCCATTCGTTGGCCATAAACAGTTGGCTGCTCGGTCAGTGTTGCGTGTCACGGTGCTGTCGCTATTTAACCTTCTATCAGATGCGACTTTCGCGCCATTCATGTAACACTCGCATTACCAGCACCTGCTGAGGCCAGTTTCAGTGGCTGTTTCGGTCGCATTTTAGTTACATAATGGCAAGTTACTTTACGTGGCCGCGAAACAACAAGCTATCCGGCCGATTAACGCTAAATTATACTCTTTAGCTGCAAACTCTTGAGCATCCTTTTAAAATTACTTGCTTTTACCGTCCGTTTAACGTTTTCTACGTAGACGCTTCCACTTAAGTGCCAACGCACTATGCGCTTTTTAACAGGTTACACCTGTTGAGAAATAAATGAACAGCGGTTCTGCTATCTTAAACTAGCTTTTGTTTATGACGAAATATCTAATCTTAGTGCATGTACAATCAGCGAATAATTCATTTTTTCTTTTAAAGGAGATATGAGCTTTTGTTTTTGTTAACAATATGCGACCGTGTCAGTTTCTTTATGCTTTTTTGTAGTAATTTCGATCTTGTATAACCAGACGGAGAGGGAAGAGATTTAAATTTTTACTTCTAATTAAATAATATAATTTTTGCCTGTCATTTTCTTGTCCAGCATGGCAGTCATAAAAATAGAAACAAAAACTAAATTTTGTAGCCATTGTAAAAATAGACAAAAACAATTAATCAACATTTAATTAATATTTCGGTATTTTAAATTGCTGTTACTCAGTAAAAGGTTAAAGGTCTTTTAGCAACAAGCTAATATCTCATTAAGGAAAAGTATTTACATGTATGGTTCTGAAAAGTTCTTACACATTCCAAGATAATTGAAAATATTCTTAAATTTTTGTCTTCTCATTCAAAAAAATCGATCCCGCATTTGTGAAGCTTTTATGTACACTCATGCAGTACGGGTTATGAAATTGACTTCTACAGTTTAGAAAGGTCACTTTCGACAAATCATCGTGACAACGGTTTATTAATATTCCAAATTAGAATAGCTTGTCATGATTCACGGAACTAGGCTTTTGTACGAGCCTGAGAAGAGTTCCGGGGACACTCACAGCATAAATAACGATATCTCCCTTGGTCCGTATTCAGCTGCTGCTCCCTAACCAATAGGTGCCGCCTCCTATCATCAAAAGTGACTGACAAGCACTCCATCAGCATTATATTTCGTAAATATAACGAGATTAGGTCGCATTGTGACGGGACTCGGAGTTAATTTACATTCTAATCTCTACACGCTACTGTCGTATCTTCTTTCTTCTTTCAGCAAATTCAAGTGCTTCGAAAACTGCTTGCAGGCCACTCTACGTCTGGACTTCGTCTTTAACTTGTAGATATTAACTAGTATCTCGATGAGAGTGGACTAACAGATTTTTCTTTTTGACAAAAATGATATTCATGGAAATGAGATGAACCAGTACAGAAGTTTTCGGTTATAGTTTGGTTCACTGAATAATACATGAAATATGCGGAGAAGACACAGAACGTGTTCCATGAATTGTATTTTGTATAATAAGACGTCAAATTAGTTTTGTATATCTGAACGATTTATCGCGGTTATGCATTTTTGAACATTTACATTACAATACAACTACATCACAAGCTTAATAAAAAAAAATTTCCTTATTTCCTTCATTTATGTTATTTGCTTTATGAATATTACATTAGATGTTTAGGAAATACTCAGAACCAACTAAAGTCGTATAGATCATCATTTAATGAATAATTCGAAGATAAGAATTTATAGCCAAACATATTTTATTTTTTATTATTAAATTTTGTTTCAATTACTTAAAAATACGAACTAAGAGAAGTATAAAATGTAATAAGTCGCTCCTAAAATAATTTAGCTGCATGATATACCTATACTTACATAGCATAGATCATTATTTGTATTTTTGTGTTTACAAGAAGAGTAAGATTTATTTGTATCACTTATATCCAATATTTGGAACGAATTAAATAATGAAAAGAAAATATATCTATAGTATATATGTACATAAAATAAAATAAACAAGAAATAAAAATAGGTTAGATATCTAGGTAGGTACTTTCAATTTTCCAAGCAGAATATAAAAAAATCAGAAAAGTAAAAACGAATATATACATAAATATCAACACGTATCCATGAAATACATTAATAAACTATATTGATTATATTCTAATAGAATTCAAATTTTTCATACGAAAATTATTTCAAATATCGTTAGATAGAAATAAATAAACGAATTATACATATCTATACCAGTAGTAGTAAATATATATACATTGTATGTATAAATATAAATAATATAAGTATATAACTATATATATATATATATATATATATAATATAAGAAAATAAAAGGAAATTAAATAAAAATAATAGAATGATTATTAAAGTTAATGGTTTAAGTTCTTTAAATATACAATGAGTGGTTATATACATAGTGACAGGAATTCATCTTGCGAACATGTTCCATGCAGATTCTGTTTCTTCTCATTGATAGGGAACAATATGGACACGATGGAGTAGATGTGAGCAAGGGAAAACGAAAGCGCGCGTCAGATGGAATTAGGCATGCTCCAACAGATTAACGGAGCTGGCTTGACGCGATGGTGGAGAGCTACGGTTCAAGCTCTAGTCGGATTGAATTAGTCGAACGAAGGTAATGTTTGCGAACCATAGCAGTCAAGCACATTTTGCTAATCTTGCTGATTGTTCGGATGCAATCGATAAAATCGTAATGATATTTTAGTCAAATAAAATCATTTAAATCTTGAAATTATTGTTTGCCCGTATAAGCAGATATGTATTTTACAAGATAATTATATATTTTTATTATTTTATTTGTGAATTATATACGATGAAAATTTTAGTGGAAAACTGATTAAAATACTACCTTTTGAAAAATGTAATCATCGAATAATGGTACATATAATTGTTCATTATTCGTTACAACTTATACTTATACAAGAAACAATTTGTCAGTACTAAATCTATAATGTTGACAATATAAGATAATTTGTAAATATAACAAATATAGAGCAATGTGTTTTCAATCAACAAAAAACATTTGGTTATAATACGCATACATATAACGTGTCCGGTTTAACCGAGAACGGTTAAATACATATCTCAAGAAATATGAATCATATAAAAAAAAAATATTTCAGACAAGAATTGTATGATACTGAGGTGCACGTACTATGTAAGTATACCCTTGCTTATTTGACCTTACGATCAGCTAGAAATGGGTTGTGAAGGCCGTATTAAATTTAACAAATAGAAACCTACTTTTTTATTACATATCCTTGTATGTAGTTGATATCGAGACGTTTTCAAAACTGCGAACTCGTGTCTCTCGCATCACCCATCATCGTATGATCAGCGTATGACCTTTCAAATTCGACATGTCGACGGCATTAGCATCGTTCGATGTACACCACAGGGTCACATAAACACGTTTTTTATAATGTTATCACTGGTATGGCGTTGCTGGAACACAAGGTCGCAATTTTCTAATGTTACCAAAAATGTCGGTCAGTTCCGAGCATTTACTTTTAGATAGTTGCCTGTATTGCTCTGTCGAATTCGAAAGTTCGCAGCGGAAGGAGATATGGATATGTATGTGTACACTATTTTAAAAATCATCAGCCTTCAAATTTGCAATAGATTTTCTCTTTTTGATGATATCTATGACACACAATACATTATTTTGAACATACAGATAGATATATGTATCTATAAGTATAGGTTAAAGTTATAAGACGTATGTAATTATTCTAAACAATTTCGCCTGAATATTCATGCATAATGACGTGTAAAGCATAATACTAAAGAATTAAAGAACGAAAGAATTGAAGAAATAGCAAGTAGAACTTAAAACGACATACGTATGTATAGTTTATATAACGTTCTATCTGCAATGAATATTTTACACTACATCTTTTATATAACAGTTTAACGATCTGCTATTAGGATTTAAATAAATTATCAATTGGTCGATGAAAAAAAGAGTCATAAAACCTTAGCTCACTTTACATGTGAATGATTTGATGGAAAAAAAACTAGAAGATTTATTCGTAAGAAGGAAGTGCCGCTTTAGAAGAATAAATTCATATGCAAAGGAATCCGCACACAGCAGAGGTCATGATGAATATGTGTCTATATCAAACTATCAGCGGCGTCTTAGCGGAGGGTGCTGGCATCGTTATGGGTACGACGTTGACGGACGGCTCTCTTACGCACAGTTGACGGGAAACACAAATTGTGGGCGCAGCTGCGCCGATAGTAATCAAGAAACACGGTAGGTAGCGGAGTAGAGTGGCCGGATAATAATTCTCTCTCTGTCCGTGGAAGCGTGTACACACACGCCCTGGGTTATAGACTAGGAAGAGATGTGCGGCGAACATACAGGAAGGAACGGTATAGAGGAAGAAAGAGAAAGCAACATGGAGAGATCAAGCGAGAGAGACAAGTTCGAAGGGAAGGGAAGGAGGGATAGAACGGGACAGGGTTGGTGGCACTTCACAGGAAAACGATGTTGATCCAGGTCGATACCTGTCATCCGTTGGGCGATGCACTGTCGAGATTGCTCCTAGTTCAGGACCCGTCTCGCTTTACATTGATATTCGTGTGTCCCCCTGTTCTGTCTGTATATTGGCATACAATGAACGCCGAGCATAGTTTGCTATTTAGTGACGACAGCCGCAGTACGATATCCAGCTTGAAAAGGTGCAAACCTTTAGGTTAAATGGACAAACTCGTGCTTACAAAATCTATTCGAACGTCGTGGCGTGCATAAAACATTTTTGAAAGAGATATGGTTACAACTGGCTGGCTACGTTAAGCCAGAAAGTTTGAATATTGATTAAGAAATAATACTAGATTCGATGAAATTTTATCGACGATTTCAAGAATTTATTATTTTTCCTTGATCTTTGTTCTTTTCTCTTTTCTATCTCACATGTAGAGTCTATAGTTTATAATCAATTCTTAATTCCAATCGATATTTGATTTTCAAATACGTATAATATAATATACAACATTATGTAACATTTATGTGCAAATACGTAATTATCGAGGTAAATAAATTTTCTGTTAGATATAGATACATGTACGTATGAGTTGAAATACACCTGTTAAACGTACATTTTTTAATATGCTTACGCTAAAATATGTATACTGGTATGACTTTCCTACTGCTTGCTTTTCACGAAAACTTTAGCATTACTTGTTTACATAGTCACAAACTATGTAAAATCATTGATATTCTAATGCAACACACGATAATGTATATAACGTTATTTATATTTTCAACTGACATTTTACCAGAAATTTACTAAGCGTATTACTAAGTGCGCCTATTCTGATTTCTTCTATGATTCCTTCTTTACGATTTCCCCTATTGATTACAATTTCATGAAATTATGTACACTTCGTGGCTAAGAGTTAAGCAAATAGTAAAATTATGCTGCAGTACCGTGAAATCGCGTTTATAGCTACAATTTTACTTAATATATGTACATACGTACGTCACATTAGAAATACATATTCCGTTAGTCCGTATTCCAAACACATTCTAGATCAAATGATAAAACACAAATGCGTAAAAAGCATCGAATACAAAGTTGATTCCATTACCATAAAGAGGATTTCAGTATGAAGTGGAAATGTAGTATTTTCAGAATCAACATACAAGCACAATGGAAAAACTTTAGAAAATAAAGCTAAGCTAAGTTTAAGTTTTCATCATAATATGAATCAAGCATCGAAGCTTGTCTCTATTTTTATTACATTTTTTATAATATAAGAATACTTTCAAACAGAATAAGTTATTTAAAAATTAGAATGGAACGTTATTTTATAATTAATGTTAAAACATGCAAATTTCCCTTCCACAGTTGTACCGTAAGTGATGCCAATGTCGTAGCAAAATAATGCAATACGGTTTATAATATGAATGCTCGATCCTGTGATTGAAAGGTATATCGAACTCCCAGTTTCTTTTTTACGTTGAAACTCGAAGAAGTTGCGTAAGTAAGATTAACTAAGATCATATTACATGGCTACCAATATGTTGCACGTTGAACATAAGCTTCTTTGCGATGTAATACCGCCTTAATAGTTAGTGAATATATCGGTGGTAACGTAGCGATTACATCTCTCCTTGTGTCACCGTTTAGGTGTGGCAAATTGACCGCTGACATGTAATAGCGTGATTAACAGAAATTAGTTTTTTGTCATCGCGTTGAGTTATCTCTGAACCGTTCGAAGTCAAACACAAATATGCGTTAAAGTCACTTCAAACAGCATGATATAATGATAGTTGACACAACGTCAACAAAGAGACAATGTCTGATACTTTCTGAATACTTTTGTGAAATTACATATATATGTATTATATAATTAGTAATATGTAATTATACATATACATATACACCACACACACATATATATATACGAACTTATTAGTAGTAACAATGACGATAAATTTATATCGTTTAATAATTTAGTAATTGGGCAACGTCTTTACGTTCCAAAGAGCATGTTGTAGCTTTTAAAGTGTTAAATGTTTTATAATGTAACGAATGTAATTTTTAGTTCGAATAGTATATAATAAAGTACATAAATATTAATATTAAATAGCTGAATATGTATTGTTGCATACATGGTACAAATTAAAATCCAGATAATGACGATTTTCCTTACATTTTTTAAATGTGTATTATGTTGAACGATGTTACGAATATTTTAAGCAGTATGTTGCTTACAATTAATTCCAGTGATAAATAAAATCGGCATATTCACGAATTTCGTTCGTGGCATTACGTTAGCAGATGCACAATAGCAAAAGATCCGCATATATATAATAGTGGATACGAACGTTCTAGCGTTCGTTTTGCAAGGCAGGAGAAAAAAGTGGCCGAAAGACAGTTTAAAATTTACCGCCGATGGATAGAAAAGCGGTCCCGTGGCGGACTGTCAGCTGTTTTTCGAATTCTGTCAATTCTTGTCAGTTGCACCGACCAGTTTAGCATAAAAATGCTGTTTGGTAGATGGTCGGCTTTCGAAGGCTTTGGCCGACACGGTACAAACGTATCGTATATCAAAGCAGGCGGCCATGGCCAGGGAAAATAAGAAAGTTTTTGTTCTTTTTATGGAGCTACGGTCGCCGTGGGCGGTGTCTGATATACGATCGGAGTTCAGCATTTTGTTGACGAAAAAGCTACTACCTTGGCTCTGATTTTTCTACCAGGAGTACGAGTAACATAAATATTGCCATTTTGTAAAACAGCTTTCATAAAACTTCGAGCATTGCAAACATTTGTACGATTCATGGAATAGTATCGTGTATTAATTATTTTAGAAATTGTAGAAACTTGTAGCAGAAACACACATAAATACGTATACGCGGAGTATAGGAAACTAAACTGACATTTTTTCATTTTCTATATAACCAACAGCAGGAAAAATTAATTTCACTCATATATTCGCATGTGGTACATATTATATATATGTGTGTATCCTGAAAGTATAAGAATAATAAAAGGTGTTAATTTTATAGAGGATTACCGATTGGAAGTATTGATTAATTAAAAAATAATCACCCGATATATATTACCGTAATTAAATACACGTTAAAAGCTTGTGCAGTTTGTGTAAAGGTTTTATTGTCACATCAGTGAACTTTATCTTATTCTAAATTATTAATTATGCTTTCCATTAAATGGAATATACAATATGCTTTTACGATCAGTTATTTATTGATGACTGTTATTGAAATGGTTATCATGTAAAATGTTCAAAATTCGTTAAACCATCTTGAAATCGATACACATATACGTACATAGCATAGGGAGAACGCAAATTCCTTGGTATACCAGTTTGGGCCTATTCCCGAGATGCCTATTTAACTACTGTAGTTAACGTAATATGACATCCGCCACGGCAAGCGATTACGGAGAACACGCGATGCAAATTTACGGTATTATCGTAATAAACAGGTTATAAAGGTTGATAGCTTCCTCGTGTATTGAAATTATACCGCAGCAGTAAGGTTTCTGCATGTACACTGCCACTATGTAAACGTGTATTTTATATCCTCATGTACGTAGCATACTTTTTTACCTGTAAGAATGTGTAAATTTCTGTATATGTGGTTAGATATGTAGATGTATACGTATATAGAGGAGTGCGTTATTAAGAATGTTAACGTATGTTCGTGACGGGTTGTCAGGAACCCTCTTATCCGGCTGAACTCGCTTCGGCTGGTAGATATAAATATGCAATAGCGCTTGTCATGCGCAGCGCCTAATAATTGAATGTATAATAAAGAAGGCGTCGCTCGGTGTCATGCTGACAGACAGGCTACAGAGAGGCTACGAGCGAGAGGAGCACGCAGACAGACGTCAACTGTCAATTTTATTTGCTTCTTTCGCTGATGCTCCGTTTTGCAATCTTTCGCGATTCCTCTCGACGATTGCTGCATCTGGAATCAGTGTTATCGGCATCTACCGATATCGTATACTCTTCATTAGAATACCTACGGCTCTTTTGACTCAATTTTTTCACTGTCCGGTATCGATGAATTAAGTCTAATTTTTGTATCGTTTTATTTTATTTAGATTTAACGATTTCATTTAAATTTTAAATGATTCATAATACGTAAAAGATATGTTATTACATTTTGTAGAAAAATACTGATAAAATGTAATAATTCTGAATTCTTACGCAAATAAGTTTTGATTAAATCTGTTTACACAGCTAAATCCATCATTTGAAGATACATTCTCTGTCATACTTTCTATCATCAATAACTTTAATGATGATCTTCAACGCTTGAATAAAATTGATGATTGTCATTTCAAGGTAATTCTTACATGATGGTAATCTATCGATGTGTTACGTCATCATCGATTTTGATGACTTTTGGATATGTTGTACAAATTAATATTGTGAACAACTTTTTCCTACACGTATAACTGGCAGGTATGCTTAATTTCTGAGATATTCGCGCAAAACTGCCAGTGCTAACACACTGAATTCTGTCTATAATTGTGCGTTTGTGTTAGTAGTATTGGTTGTCGACGGCCTTACGACGCGACGTGGCGGTCGGATTACATGACACTTAACCCAAACTAAGTTCGTATCTTTATGTAAACTATAAGCAAAACATAAGAATTAGGTTTGGGTTAGTTGTCATTTAATCCGGCCGCCGTTAGGCGGGCGGCAACCAATTCTAACACATATGTTACTACGGACGCACAATTACGAATTTATTGTGGTGGTATCAACAATTTTTTGCAAATATCTCGAGAACTAAGCGAGAGCGCCGGTTATACAATATTTATAGGAAAAAATTGTTCAAAATATCGATTTCTACAACACATCCAAAAGGTATCTAAATCGGTGAGGACATAATACATCGATAGGTTCACCAAAATATTACAGAATATTGGATAAAACATCAGTATCTGCGACGGTGTTGAATATACTCATAACTTATGCTTCCTGTTCGTCGTTAGTAAATCAATCACTATTCGTAATCTGTAAAGATAAACGTACGTATCTATGATAAAAACGTATACCGGAAATAATTTTAGGCAACTTAGACCAATATATTTATCCTTTCCTTCAAGATTTTCATGAATGACGGTGGCCCATTGATAAAAATATCACTGAAATGCCACTGGTGGACGATGGTATACGCAACGTGCGGAAAGAGGGCTGTAAACGGCCGATTCGATATCCATTCGAGACTGAGAGTGCCCTTCACTTCTCTGACAGCTAGGCAAACACTGAACTGACGTTTAGAATAGCTCTTATTTATTCTAACCTGTTTATTTAGGCTGCCGGGATCGCATTACCTGAGAGGCTTTGAGTGGCAGGGAGAGAAGACTACCGTTGTCAGCACTGAACTCATTGTCACGCGTCAGCTCATCTAACTACAATATCAACATGTGCTACCGCATATGAATATGTGTCTATCAATTTAATTGAAAGGCAATTGTCTTGGCGACCGTCTTTTTCTTGTTTTATTAACGTTTTCATCTAATTTCATGGCTAGATTTCAGCAAACAGCTTATATATTTTAGCTT
Organism: Bombus bifarius; assembly: GCF_011952205.1. Taxonomy (NCBI): domain Eukaryota; kingdom Metazoa; phylum Arthropoda; class Insecta; order Hymenoptera; family Apidae; genus Bombus; species Bombus bifarius. The sequence continues at coordinate 74,162 of NW_022884703.1, read as the reverse complement.
TATCACGAGCTAGCGTTTTTTATTTCAAATGAAATTCATTGAAAATGTTCATATTCAACTTGAAGGTTGTTTAGTTTAGGGTTAAATAATAATTAAGTCCTGCTATACAATAAGTATATCCATGTTCAATTTTATGAATCTCCTAAATCATTTCTTCGTTACTTTTTACTTGTTCCAGTTATTCTATGTTATAATAATTATATAATAGTACTTTTATGTCAAAAGTTGACCAATTGCAACTGAAATCTTTACCAATGTTGGAAATAGTACGATAGGATTTATTCATTTTTATTTATTTTTTTACTTAGGAATTCATACTTTTCTTGTATTTCTATTAATTTAATATCTACTGTTTTAAATGAACGTTAAACAAATTTAGTTACTGTTATAATAACTATGCATGTATGATAGATACTTTGCGTTCGGAATATTTTTTTAGTGGCACTGCCAACTATTCGAAGCAATAAATATTTACAATTTGAAGATAAGTTTTGACTGCTACCATTATGGCGATATCCGCCTCAAGTAGTTAATATTTTTGAACTGCTTTTTGCTTCTGTTCAATTTTAAGTTTTTACATCGTTTAGCGATATGTGTATACCTATATTTAAAGTCGAAAATATGTGTACATGCGGCAATACTATAATACATAGTATTCGATTATATTTTATCTAGAATAATTATATATAGTTATTCGTATAAATAGACGCATTAAAAACAGAACACAAGAATTTCAAAGAATATGCCTAAATGTACCAACAGATCAAAATTCTTGGAATTACTTTCACATTTTATAATTTCTTGGTATTAATATAATATAACGTTTGTTTTGTTTTTATCTATTAATATACGTTGATACAAATTAAGTATTATATCACAATATAAATATAAACAAATTTTTGTATTACAATATTGTCTAAAGTTTACGTGTAATGGTAAAATAGTAGTAATATCGTTCACAGTATTTGTATTTCATATAACGCGTAGATTTGATTTCAGAAAGATGTTAATACTACTTGTATAAGCATATAAGATTTAAGATTTAAGCTTATAGCAAACGCATTAATTTTTATAGTTATGTATGCAAATATTTCCGAAATTTGTTACTATGACGGTAATTTGATAGAACCGATAAGTTAGAATTAGCAAGTATCATGTAATTTTATAATTCAACCATATTTTTCGTTTTATGCCAATTAAGCTGAATTCTTAAGTACTGACCAAGTTAAACGCATCGCAACGTATCTCATTAGCTTTATGTACAACGTAGTTTATATATCTTTATGTAATCGTAACTTCTTGCTACATATTAATAATATCGGCAAAGTAGTAGCTTTTGCGTTATTTGCAAGCAAATGTTTTTAGAACACCCGGTGTCCTGGATACGAACTGGAAGCGTAATGTATTATACCAGCTAGGCAGGTATATTACAGAGAGCCGCAGTTATGCGCGACGGGCTATGATTGATGACAAGTCGTTGCCTGTTATGAATATAATATCGATCAATCACGCTATTTATCGGACGAATGCATAGACCCATTCTATCGTCCTATGCTTGCCTACCAACCTATCTATATCTATTTCGACTTGACCCGTTTCCATCGAAATTCAAACACATTTTTCATTGCATGCATTAACGAATAACGTGCATACAACTTTCTGGCATTAACTAGTAATTGCTGAAAGAAATCGTTAATCAAATGTAAATCAATATGGACTAGAATTCCTTTAATATCATTAACATCGCCTTAGAAGCTCTGCCATAGAGTAGTTATAATGTGTCGCAATATTTTCTACAATTTATAGCAGTTCAAATTATTCATTTGTATTTATGAAATGCAAAAGATACAACAAATTCAAGGATATCGAATAACTTTAGCGAATTAGATAAGCATTTTATATAGGTGTTTGACCACTTTTTGGTTACGTAATGTGTAGCATATAAATGAACTGTATAGTTACGTATGTATGTATAGACTTAATACATACTTGATCGATGTTTTTCAAGTTTATTATCTTACGGAACACGGAAACGTTTGATATTAAAAGAGTATGATTTATTTTAGCTATACGAGGGTAAAAATTGATATTTTTTAATAAGTAACAAAGAAAAATAATTCTTTTTCTCAGGATAGAGTACGCTTGAAATATCAAGAAATAACAAAAAAATCTTTCTCATTAACGTCAAATATTGCCGAACAAGGTGACAGATAAATGACACTTAATAAGAAGCGAAAGCTCGTTAAGCTCTTGATAATGGGATGATTATTTCTTGCTTCTTCAGTCTTTCGAGTACAGCCGGTCTCGTTTCGAGTACCTTCAGTGCTTTGTGGAGCACGCCGTGTTTGAACGAAAAAGGAGGTAACATCCTCGAAGAAGGCGTGGCTCTGAACCGTGCTAACGACTCTCGCAACGCAAAATCGTCCCCCTGTGCTCGAAGCGCCATCTTGAGAACTCAACGTGATGTTAAACGAACTGCGCTTCAACGCGGTGCTATGAAACAAGAAGTTAATGACAAGGAATGCAGGAAAATTCATTGATCATTTATCATTTATTAGTTATCATTTATCAATTATCATGCATGAGGTACGATTAAATTTTAGGATTCCTCATAGAACTGTAAACAAAGATATTTGTTGAAATTCTTGAAATGGTGCCATTCTTCGTCATACAGAAATCATTTACTTACTTTCCGGCGGAGATATCGAATTCGCGATGAAAAAACTTGTTTACAATATTTCGACCATTTAACAGTGACAAATTTATACGTATCTATAACATTTTATGATTATATAATAGCATTAGTTTCATAGAGATAAGTTAAACGCAATAATAAGAGTATACTAATAGTATACTAGTTAATAAAAGTCGGAAAGTCTACATCGGTTCATGATAAATACCGGATGTTTCTCAAGTAGGGAGGCACAAGCCCCATAATTTCTATTTCCAGTACTCTTATTTTCCAATCTACATTCACCGAGAGACAAACAAAAGGGCCAGGTTTTCTTTGAAAGGGCAACGATTTAAAGCGGGATATTCAAAAACATCGGTCCGACCGTGCGATATCTGATCATCGTTTCCGCACGCTGTCTCCTTCATGGGACTGTATTCGACTATCGGGAGCTTATATACATTTTTTGGCTAACAAAAGGTCGTTAAAAATCCGTTAGATACGGCTGTCAGATAGGCGCGGCTCTAGTGTGCGGTTACGGGAGAAGCTCTCAAGTTGAGCTCTTTGTGCGTGATTTGAATGCAATCGGAGGGATGCCGTACGGTCGCCAGGGCGAAGGGAGAGGGGAAAAGTAGGGGATTGCTGGGGGAGGGGTTAGCGGTGCTAATCTCCGATCAGTGTCGAGAGCGTAACACGATCCGACACGACGTGACGTGATCCAGACTCGATAGCCAGCGAATACAACCCTGCAGCAGCCTTGTGCATGGTGTCGAGAAGGGCAAAGCTGCCGAGGCTTTACAAAGCATACTGCGCTAAAATCGACACAGACAGCTCTACGTGACGTATCTTCCTAAATTCAACTACTTACTGTATAGTAGCATCGACCAGCCTTAATGGTGCGACAAGATTAATATGTATCCTGGATTAGAAATTTAGACGGCTATAATGGAATTGATCCGGTATATACGTTATCTCTTTTGCATAATAACTAAGTTTCAAATCTAACGCTCGGCGTTAATTTGCGAAATCCTAGTAACGCGCGCGCTACTTTGAGCGTGAACAGTCAAATAGATGCGTCGGTGTTGCTACAAAAGCTCGTTTAGTATCTACAAGCGCGTATAAAATTGCGTGGCTCGCATGAAAGGAGAATGTTGACAATAGCGCGTATAAGCTACAGATGCGATTGCCAAGCCAACGTTTTGGAAATACGCGCACGGCGTTCGTTGTACTTGGAGCGTCAAGAGTCGCGCCACCCTTGCGTGCAGCCAAGCGCTTGTAATACAAACTCCAATGTAGTATGTAGTACCCACACGATGCTGTCACAAGTGCTCACACGTCATTGTGACATTGTGAGCGCCCACAGGAGTGTGAGGAACCAGTTGTCGAGAGCAACAGCTGCTCGACCCGTAACCCACATACATCACCGCACGTCATTGTTCACCGCGTGCATTATTCGAAACAGGTATGGGGACGCACCTTGGCATTACGTCACTAGGAGACACTAGACCAGTTAATGGGTATACGTCATCCTACTTGAGGAATGGTCAATGATATTACTCAATCGCGTGTGAAGTTAGTACTGTGAGAAACCTTTCAAAAGAAAATATCTATGTACGTACTTATTTCATTCGCTTTTATTTCTTCGCTGTAAATACGAACATTCTGTTTTATAATATGTTTCTAGAGGGAATATACGCTATATCATACGGTGCTCGTTATATCTTGCATGTTGAAAACTTGAACTTTATGTTCTTCGTGATTAGATACTTGGATCACGTACATTACACCTTTTAAAGAGAGATTGCCGCTTACCATAATTCACTGTAATTAGCAGGGATCCATTAGCCACATATATGTAAGTTTATACTTATTGACATGGAAACGTACATATATGTGGAATGTAAAACGTCATACTGCTTAAATTTGAATTGGTAATCATCGGTAGATTTCTGTTGCAAGAAAGATGTCCGTTGAATTCTGTTTTTCTTTAAATGATTAATAGAAGTTCAACGTCAATATACATACACATACACGCGCGCACGTGCGCGCGCGCGCACACACACACAGTAAATATAATGTATATAGTAAAATAAATATAATGGTAATATTAAATGAGTAATACTTAAGATACGTATGTTAAATAATTGATTTTACGTCTCTAAGAATGAATCCTAAGCAGTTGTCACAAAAGCTGTCAAGGATGCAGACATATTTATAGAGGCTGAAACAAATGCGTACATGTTTGATGGATTGTCAAAGTAGCGATAGATAAGCGTATTTCCATTTTCTTGGACGGGCAACGATGTCTTGTGCAATTTCAATATAAAACTGTGAATAATGCATGCCGAGAGATTTTAAGCCGCCGACATCGTCATGCAGCTCACATCCTCTTGCGATGTACAACTAAGATAGATGAAACGCGGTAAGTTTGAATAATGAGCACTTGTAACGATAATATGTTTGCTCTAAACGCTTTCTAGCGTTTGGTGCGTCGAGTCGAATTGTTCCATTAGCTAGTAGAAAATCCAATAATCTGGAATAATTCATTAAGTCAAATCGGCTGATTTTCTAATCAGTTACATTAATGAAACTCATCTATCATTCAACAACTGATAACGTTCTACGGCGATAGATATTTCTAGATATTACGTCGCTTGTCTAATAGTACCTAATGCTTTAAAACATTTATGTACAGACTAATGAATTTTTTTTATTATTTTTAATTAAGCTAGTAATAATTTAAATGTTTTTGATTTAAAAGATATAAACTGACTGTTATATATTTTAAGCGTACCATTTTAATATTGGCAATGTTTTGTAAAAATATTAATTTGTCAGTTGGCAGACCTTGGAATTATCATTTATTTCCGGAACGTGTACAAAGTTCCGATTCTGCTTATTTCGAAGGATTTTCTTATTATGTATAGGTATTGCGATCAAATCTTCGACTTTATTTGACATTTAAAAGAATATTTAGGTCGTAGATGCATATGTATATCGGTAATTAAGTAATATTTTTATTGGAAAATACGCAGATCGAGAGTAAGTAAGTCGAGAATAGAATTTGTAAAAGACGAAATATTTCGAGATTGTCGTGGTTTAGCGTGTGCATGCTTCGAAGATTTTCAGAGGATAAGCAAAGTGAATATTCCATGCACCGTTTCGCGAAAGTAGCCGGCAGCTTATACTAAATATTGAGAGGATAGTCAACAGAGAGACGGAACAAGCACAATGGGTTCGCGCCTTCCTAATCCTATGGAATCTGGCCATATGTAAGGATTACGTTGGTCCGACTCAACATGGTCGCGTTGTCGCGCTAAAGCCGCGGACCAGCCATTAGCCACTGACGCGCACTGGGTAGCCAGGTCCGCAAGCTTAGAGACGCTATCAGCAATGGCTTAGTTGGCTTTCTTTCTATCTCATCTCGTGATCCGACTAGGTGGTACTCGGTCGTAGTTACAACACGGTGTACCCTCGCCACGTTGCCCGAAAGATGTAACGAGCTGATAGTTATCTTCATCGTACTTGGTTGAAAGCGATAGGACAGATCCGAATGAGGATAGCTAGGTAGGTAGACTGCTCTTCAGGCAAGGTAAGATGGTACCATGGAATAGCGTTCAAGTAATAACAAATGCTGTGCACGATTTCACGTCCGTATTCGTTATGAAGGATCTTTGGAAAATCTACTTCTCGCGGTAGAGGAAATCATTTCGCCATTTTATACGATTTAAGTTGTAATTTTCTCAGTATACGTACATAAGTATCAGAAAGTAATAAAGAAAATTTTTCTAAAAATTTGTGATATATTGTTCAGTTTGTGAAATATTGTTGTTCAAATGAGAATGTTCGTGATGTTCGTCTTCGTAAAATTTATTGCTCGTGCGGATTTAATATTGGGAATATTGGAAACATACAGTTCAAAAGTTACAGGCGAATATTAAGATTTTCTGTTGATATCTGTTTCGTTACACATTGTCACTTATATAATTATATGTACGTACAATCTACAAATGTAGATACAAACATATATCGATTAGATAGTATGTGTTCCTTTTCTTGTCTTGGTGATTGAAGGTCAATTTGAAACGGTAAAGGTAAATTGCTGTAAGATTCAGCATGCTAAGAGGCGAAGTAGCACGTATATATATATATATATATATACGTTAATTTGATTTTCTTCGGTGCATTTCGGGGTTGCTAGCTCCACCTATATATTCGAGGTCGCGACGTCGAGCGTTACGTGTCTGCGGAAGACGGGATCGGGCAATTTATCAATCCACAAGCGAGAGAACGACTTCTGGCCGGGCGGGTAATTTAACAAGATTGATGCGAAGCCGACATGCCACAGTTTCGCAGCTCGCGAGAAGGGGTCGGTTGGTGTTGGTGATGTCGGCGGTATGGGGTGACGTCGGAGGGCTCTGAGAGGATGAGAGAGGTAAAACTAGACGTGTGAGCGACTGGTTATTAGGAAGCCTCATCACGCAGACCGGTACAGAATCACGCAGAACATTAAAACAATGCCGGGAGTGATGGAGGTTGCTAACATCACCGTGTCTACTAGTTTCACCACCGTGTAACGTAGAATTTGACAAACATTAGTACAATTGAGTTCGTCGATTGTAATCAGTTTTTCAAAGATATTCAGCTCTCTAGTTATTTTAATTATCAAATTTAAAGCTAGCTTATTCGTTACATCTTAAAGTTAATTTATCCGTTAACATGAAAATATCTACTTAGTACTTTCTTTGTTTTATTCGCTATAGTAAAATACTGTGCTATTTCGAGGAAAACTTTGAATCGATGAAAATTGAAAATTGAAATTTTATACAACATTGCGATAATGTAAGTACCTAAAAACGTGTTTGTTATGGATATGTAAAATATATTAAGTCAACTAATTAATACCTCTTGCATAGAATTCTCGATCCTTAAACTTAAATTAATTTGTTATTGCAAATGTTCGGCCATTTAATTGGTTGATCTTGAAGTGAAATATTCTCAAAATGAAAACTTAGTGCATCTTAGTGCATTCAGTGCCTGTCTTGGGGGCGAATTGTGTGAAAATACAGAAATATATTATTGAACTTTCTTTATGAGATTTATTTGCTTGTAATTTATATCTTAATATCTGTTGGTATCTGATAATATAGCTTAAATAGTTAAATCGCTTTTGTGTCCCTCTCCTTCTCTAAATCCATCACTGAGTGCATTATACTTTCTTTACAAATATGTTAGAAAAGGTATATTTCTATTATTGTCAATTGATAAAGAAAACTTTCTTTTCCACATAACTTAAAAGAAATTCGATCTCGAAAGGGTTAGATAATTTATATTTGTAAAATTAGCAAAGTAGCGTACCGTGTAAATAGTAAGTATTTGGGGGAGATCGTTTATTTTTAACAATTCTCCAACAACTATTTGTGAGTTTGCATAATCGGTAATGACGGTTAACCGTGATCTTTCATCTAGAACGTTCCTCCAATTATTCACATACGCGCAGGGATGATCCAACAAGGCGTGAAGGGCAGTAGCAAGTACAAGAGGGAAGCAATATTAATTGGCTCGTTCATAGCGATGTGGGCGGCCGTAAGTGTCAGATTCTCCGACAACTTTCCGTTAGGGTTAGGTGCTGTAAGGGTTGCAGGGGTAATCTGACAGGCGACACGTCCGGTGCCAATAAATCACCGCTATTTTACTACTTCGCACTATGCAATCCCCTTTTTTAAATCATTTTTAGGTTTACGTAAACTTAAATATAAACATAATCGATACATTTATCAATAAAAGTGTGACAAGTTTTATCTAGTACTTTATTGCATGTATATACGATTATTAATTCATATTAATTGATATATATTATATATATGTCGGAGGCAGGTTGGCACTTGGGCGTTCGACGAACCTTTACTTACTTTACCGTCGCGAACGTAGCCAATCTCTATCAGTACGAATGTGGACACTACCAGAGGCTACGAGTAATGGTAATAGGCTGGTCGGGATGATGGTGACAGCGAATTCAGGTTCGACAACGAATCCACGGTCCACGGGAGGACTCGTATCAACGTGCTACTCGATTCGGGTAACTTCCCGATAACTCAATCGTCCAACGACTCACTAACTAACTGACTAACTCTAACTCTCACTCTCACTCCTTCAATCCAAAAGAGGCTGCCCTTATATACTCCCGTCCCCGCTTCTCAGGTTAATCTTTGTTTTAAGGAGAGCCATATAATCATTTCATACCTCTGTCAGGTACATGTCCCTCCCGTGACCGTGGCTACGTCCGGTGACCTGCCATGTCACTTCGAGCCCAAACCCATCGTCATAAAGTTAGATTGAAACATTAAGACTATTTCTTATTTTTATTACTTAAGGGCGGCTATAGTAAAAGTCTGGACTAGTGTATTGGGGTTTGTCCCAACATTCCGGACGGGAAATCCCGCTGTCTTTCCTTCTCCGACATATACAATTAATGTAAACATAGGAAATTGTTCGGAAAACTTATAAATTCATAAATATTTACTACATATAAACATGAACCAATGAAAACTTTTTCTCTTTAGTTATACCTACTTAAGATTTGAGGTTTGAAAACAATCTCATTGTGATAAATAAATAATAACTTATTTTTAAAGTATGAGTTACGTAAGTGTGAGTTATTAATTTCCTAATTTCATTATATAGATACATAATTAATATTCAATTTTCAAGAACCAAGTGACTTATTTTGACAAGTTCATTCGCAAATAATGGTAAATTCTAAGATAAATGATAGAAATAACGTTTATAATATCACAGATGAGGTACAGGTAGTTGATGGTAATACCGTTATCTCTTTATAACTATTTTCGGAAAGCTGCTTGAAATTTATGCGGAGTAAGCATTACATCATTACACAAGTAAAGTGCAAGCGTTGATAGGTTATCTGGAATATTTTCGTTTGTTAAATTGAACTTTCTCCGTGCAACGGCATAAAGAGAACGCATAAAGGAGGTTCGGAAACAGTTGTGCAAAGAGGTGCATCGCTACCGTAGCTACATCTTAAACGTATTCAGGAAATTGGCCGCGATATCGACGCCAATTTATCGCCGTGGGATACTCGAAAGTTGCGGCAATGCCATCCGCGGATGACTCCGCAAACGCGCCAGTTGTCGTCGCCACGGTAACGCAGAACCACTTGCAACCGCGAACATTTGAATAATTCGGCCGTTTGCAAGCGAACTTACAACGCCATGCGCATACAGCCGGATCATGGCCGCTACTTACTGTGCTGTACACCGATCTCCGGGTAGTTTTCGAGCCCGTTTTCGTGTCCCGTGAAAGTGGACATGTTTTTGAAGGCACATCGCCTCACTGCGTCGCTTCTTTCCACCGTTTTATGACGATCGTGCACCCAGCAAATGGCCTAGAAACAGGATCGATTGTTACCGTTTGGTGAACTCTAGTGATTGAAACACGATAGACTAAGAACTGTCTGTTCGGCAATCGTTTCCTCATATCGATTTTAAGTTTCTTCAATTATTTTCAATATAGGCTTTTATCACGTAGTAATACTATTGTTTATTTGCATGTTTCGGAAATATTCGCTTACACTCATGGAAAATTACGAAAAAAATTTTATCATTCGCAAATCTTTGCTTAATGAATGTATTTATCTGAAACTATGTGCGTCGCAAACAAATATTATGACTGTTATATATACCGTTATGTGAGTATATTTAAGTCACGTGTTTCAATATTACATATCAGTGTAAATTTTTAACATTTTAACTCGAGATATATAATCGTGTGTGGCTCAAAGACGCGATGCTAAGGAATCCAAAATTCCTTTGTTAGAGAAATTTATATTTACGTTTTAAAATTTTCAACAACGAAATTTATTAATCATTTGTGCAAATTTAGTATTATGTCCTAACTTTAAAAAATTTTGCAAATAAACTGTAAAAATTATTTGGCTTATTTATATCATTAATCAAACTTAATCCTCAGTGTAATTTAAACAAAACAATACTTACGTTATTTCATGAATGTTCACATAATGTTTGGTTTACCAACAAATCTGTTAAATACTCAATTCGTAAAAGGACGCAGATAAACAAAAGCTGTGTGATAAACTGATTGCAGATTGTACGGATGTTTGATATATAATTGTTTATTATGTGTATTCTGTATATTTTTGCATCTTTAAATTTCCCAATGAATGCATACAAATTCTCCATTTAGCTGTAAGTTGAGTTGTTTCCAATATTAAGTTGTCTTTTTACAGAAAGAATTATTTAAAAATTATCTCCTCGACATTTTATGCACAAATTAATAGATACGTATAAAAAAATAAGGGGGAAAAGTATGTAATTTTAGAAGATATTATTTTAAGTGAAAGATGGTCAGATCATTAAATGAATGAAAAACATATAGAAATAGGTTTAAGTCGCCGTTGGCTAAATAGATCAGGGGTGCAGTCCAAAAGTATTTATCTTATGTAAATGATGCGCACTGGCGTAAAGTCTGAAGCATAAAAGGCTGAAACTCCATTATAAACGGAAAATAAAGTTTTGTCCAGTAACCGTAGCTGGCACAGTTTTGTCAGGATGAATTTACATTCAGATGGCGCTATCTAATCCACAGTAAGTTAAAAAATTTACGACTTTCGGTAAATCATGACTCTAGCCTGCTTACCCCGCAAGCGAATGGTGCCGTGCGTCTGAATTGTTTATGGTTCCGCCATAAAACAATGATATGAGAGATTATAACTCAGCGAGTAGTGAAGTTCTTTGTGCGTGAGGCATTACCTGCACGATTTCACCTACGTAGAGTTATGACACCTCCGTTTATCAAATATGATTTGCAATCATTCTTCGTCTGGGAAAGTTGAAATGTTACAATTTTAAACCACTAACCTATAAAATTATTAACGAATGTTTTTACATAAGTTTTGCAATCTGTATGGTTAATATTTACAATTTCAGTTACTACGTCAGTTATTAATAATAAAAAATTAATTAAATAATAAATTTAGAAATCTTTAGAGATAATTTTTTAGTCAGCTTCATCCTGTTTGTTTCTCTAGATTTCTCTATAAATATTTAATTTTGTGTTTGCAGATATTTTCTTTAACGGCAACTGTGTATGAATACGTAAAGCTAAATACGGGATCAATAACAGATATTGTCACAAAGTTCATACGCGTATAAATGATAGCTGTCCACGCGATAGGTATTCAATTTCCTACATCGTATCCAATATTACATCAAACGTTCAGTCAATAAACAATGTGTTCGTAACAACGCGAGGCTATTTCCAAAGTTTTGTAAAAGAAATAATTTATGTTGCGTTATACATATTAATCTTTTTAAGTCATATCGTCTTTTCATATTTTTACCTCCAAACGGTATTAAATATTAAATAACGAAAGATAACGTTTAAGATTACGGTATTATGGAATGTACCGTTGGTTGATTTAATATTTTCCAAACGTTTAAAGCACCAACATGTTTAAGTTTATCCGGCGAGCGTTCTTCCTTTCCAGCGTTGTTACGCCACTGAGTCGTAATTTAACCGGAGCGTTTATGGCATTGTTGTGAAGCAGTGCTTGGCGTCGTCTTATAAAACCAATTTCGCGGGTATTATGCAAGCTGTCACTCCCATAAGTGAGTTATGGCAAACGTAGCCTACAGCACAAACACGTATTACCGTGTGCCAGCATTTTTTATATTTACAACAATGCTCGTTATGACGCGAAATTAATAGCTCTTGTTTATGCCGTATCGTATACGTGATCAATTTATTTTTGTTAAACATTTATGAAGAGTTAGGATACCTATTATCTTATACGTAGATATTTCACTCATATAACACCGCTTTGTAGCATAACAACATCGCTATATAGAAATATTTTACATTTACGAGTATTAAACAATTGTTTTTTGATTAAATATGTAATCATAATATTTATACGGATAACCAGTGTACAATATTTCGTACGGGAATATCGTAGGGAATTAGTCGTAATGATTTGATATTTAAAAACTATTTCAAACTCGCTAATTATAACATTTACGTAGTTGCGTTGAATGAAAATATTTGAGACTACATATCGGTAGATAATTTACTTTTCTATGTTATGGATCTCTGCTATATTATGCTGGTTTTCTATGAAATGATCTTCTCGAAAGATACGTGAATATCGAAATTTATTAATCGCCCATGCGTAAATATTGTTCACTGCTACATGTCTTTTATTGCAAAAGACATACGTTATGGGTTATATCGTTTTGCGAAAGAATTCATGAATACGTATAAAACAGGTCTGTCGATGGGATACTGCCATTTCTCGGATGTATTGAACAATAAAGCAGCATGTACACTCTTCACAGCAGCGAGTAGAAAACTAGTATCTGAACGTCGTGTTTAACTCCATTGGAATATACTGCGCTGTATCCGGAATTTCGTTCCAGACCGTTAAGACACTAGATTCCACTTTATCGGCACCGTAATGGTTATATAGCTGTTAAAGTTGCCCCTCATACAACTTTTCCAATCTTATCTTCACGTATGGCTTCTTCCTCCCTGTCCTTTCCTGTCCTACACATCCTTCTCGCTTACGCCCGTTCCCTCGTCGAGGAAAAGCGGAAAGGATTTAGTTAAATTGGACTGCATGCGAGGAGTTGTCTGTGAGATTTGTTCGGGCATCAGAGAGCGCTGACCGTTGTAAAAGCGTTCATACGGGGTTTGCTAAAGAAGAAAAGAGTAGAGAAGAGAAAGGGAAAGAAGAAATCAAGAGGCTGCGAGTCAGGATACGGAGAAGGTAACGTCTTTCTCCTTTCTTTCTATTTGGGGTTGCCATTGAACGCGTTGGTGACCAGCTTGTCGATACGTGCTTGGCATCCCCATTCGATTTTCTCGTCCTATTCCACGGTAAAACTCGAAATTATATGCTATTTCCTATTGGATCGCTAGAATCTGCCTAACTCGATTCCTTTTTCTCTTTTCTAAAATCGCTTTTTGATTTCGGGTTTTATCGGTGTTGTCGTATTTATCGACAAGCCTGTCGAATACAGCTAGATAAAGATTAATAATGCTAGTTTACTATTTGATGCCTTTTTCAGGAATTCATTTTTATCTATTAATTTATTGTTTAGAATGCCGCAATATCAGCGAATCAAATATTATTTGAACAATAAAGCGTAATCCAAAATGAATTTTCTCGAAATACCTGTGCCGAGTTAAATAATAATTTATTTACTGACTTAGTTAGAAATGAAACGGAAATAAATATATGGGAACATGTATGTATAAAATGGATAACAGATTAAATACTGGTTGAAATAAATAGTGGATAATAAAATTTAATTATCCAAAACTGAGTATTGTGTTTCTCATTAGTCGCTGTACATTATCTTTTCAAGCATGAAATCAGTAAAAAATCAGAAGGATTAAGTATATCATGATAGAAATCAGTAATCTAAGGCGATATAATGCGTAAATGAGACATCTAATTCTAGCCCATGAACAAAGTTGAAGTGAGATATTGAAACAAATAATCCCAATCGAGTTCAACATGACAAGATAATGCGAATGTCGCTAGCAATAACGTACCGACTTATGCTGTTTCTATTCGGTAAATTTGATAAATATATACAAGTACAAGAAATTAATACAAGTTTTTATTTATTACATTTGGTTATTAATTAATTTAGGTCACTTGTATTTACGCATCTCTTACATTGTCCGATATTATGTGCCCTACATTAATACAATGCAAAATGGGACGTTACAACATCTAAAATAATGAAAATAAACGGTTTCCGAACCAAGACACTAAATTCAAAAAGTGTCAGAATATTACAAACGATATGTTTGTCATTGTACATGGTATTTGAAATGTTTTGCGCAATCTTAAATAACACAATAACGTGAAAAAGAGTTTTGACTGATTTATAAGATAAAATGAAACGTTGGACGGTTTGCATAAACCAGTAATGTTGCCAAATACCCACGATCGTAGGTCTATGCCAATAAGGTTGGCAATAATTTCACGAAGTTGATTAAAACTAGTCGACGTATCTAATTGCCTGTCATACAATCACTTTGCAATTTATTTTCTCTACGTTGAAAACTGCAATCGTGATAGTCGATAATTTTTCACGTGTCAAGAACTCAGTCCACTAACATAAGGTAAATTAGCATGAATAATGTCTAGCTTAAGACAACGTATTTTAAATGAACCAAAACATGATCTCGGAGAAAAATATTCAGAAGTTACATGCATATGTTAAGAAAATAAAGTGTACCTATTTAATAAATGCTAATAGTCGAAATCAGCAAGTATTTAAGATCGTATGTAGTAAGCTATTAATTTTGATTGAAATTATATTCAGCTTCATTTTCTATGGAACGGTTGCACATTTGTGTTTTGTTATTAATACTTCATTAGTGCTGAATGTAGTATTAATATTAGGTAGCAATTAATTTCCTTTATGTCAGTTATGATTGGAACACGATAGCATCCATAAATTAATTGCCTTTTATACTTGCATTACAGGTTTTAACTATGAACGTAATCAGCATCAGTTTATTTCTCTCCGATTTGGATTTTTGATTAACTTTTTGAGATCTCAAATTAGTCAGATTTTTTAATTTCAAGTTTTCGAATATTGTAATGATAGGAAGAGGGAAAAAGAGTGAAATTAATTTGCAAGGTGGAATAACGTGTTTTAGTTAATGGAGTGAAAATGACATAAACTTTTATAGGTATAACCTCTTATAGGTATAACCTCTGTATACGATACACAATATCTGATCAAGGATAACGATAGAACGGCTGAATTACTGTGATTGCTTCAACGGAGTCAGATAATGGGTAATACAATTCATATTAAAATAAAATGATACTTTCTTCGTAGTCACAGAAAATGTGGTTAATAGTTCAGGAAATATACGAGTATGCAGTTTAGGGGTTTGAACAAATTGCGCAATCCGTATAGGTAGAAAGTTATTATCACAGGAATGACGAATAACGGTGGATAACAGCAGTTAATAGCCGAGAGAAATATCGGCAGCGTTGTGATTTCGGTGCGCTGGCAAAGACAGTTAAAAGATCAGCTAATGGGGCGAAAATCACTTAACCCCTGGTCGATGCGAGGCGAATGCGCGTTATTCAATTCGCGCTTAAGCCAACGATAATAACATCAGCCAACGGCCAGGCAGCAGGAGGCAGGAGGTAGAGGCAAGCGGTAGGCGGCAAGCGGCAAGCGGTGAACGGCGAGCGGCGTGCAAAGTCAAGGGCTGACGTAGCGGTGAAGATTTACGGGCACGGGCCGGGGCATGCATCCTGTATGAATGTCGGGGCAGCTTGTAATAATTCAACTCCGCGGCCACACCTCGGCCACTTCCCGTCTGCAGTCTGGCAGGGCACGACCACCGAGCGGACTGCTGCTCCGCTGCGGAGGGGTTTCCGGTAACTGCGCGGTCGACATCTCTCCTCTTCTCTTCTCTCCTCTCTTTCTCTATCTACTCTTCTCTCTTTCTCTCTGTCTCCGAATCTATTCTTCTCTGTCCGTCAGCTTCTTCCTTCCTCTCACTTCTCCACACCCACGCCCCGGACAACCACCCTTATCCGAGAGAGCCCGACCCGAGAGAGCGAAGAGCTCTGATATATCGGCCGCACACATTGCACTGGATGGAACGCAATATGTCCGCCGAGAAAGGCAATAACCATTAGGTCCCGAGAAAACTGCCCCATTTCAAACGACACGAACGGTCGAATATCAGGAAATTTATATCTGGTAGCCTTCGCTCTCTTCCGCCCTCCTACCCTCTCTCTTTGCTCCTGTCGACCCACCACCTTCTTCGTCCCATTCGTCGAACCCAAGCGCGAGTCCTGGAGATCGAGCCGACTAGGAGCCTCTGAGACATATCGTGCAAAGTGGAAAAGGTTATAAACGTGGAAGCAACTCGCTGGGTAGGTCGGGCAAACTTTTCGTGAAGGACCTTATAATAGTGAAACTGTAGGTTATGTTCGCGTTCTGCTTTATACGATCGGATATGAAGTGGTGGTCACGTGCTCGCGGCCAACCGGCGCTGTTACCTACTCGATTACACCAATTTGTTCGGTTACGTTCAAAAGTCATCACTTTCGTTTCTCTCGTTCTTTGTCTTTCTTATTTTTTTCTCTCTACTTATTTTATTAGAAATTCCGTTCTATTTTCAAACATAATGGGACATTGTTTCTTTTTTAACATTTCGAAGGAACAGCTTTATTTTGTTGATAGAAGTAACGTACGCGTATATACAATGTTTGAGATATTTAATTTGTTTTCTATTGAGATTTATTCTTTATCAATATGAGTATATTTCTTACAACGATAACGAGATTTTTTTAACAAATTTGTCTACTTTTATTTTTAATGAACTTGCGATTGGGAGGTTTTCGTTGCATTGAAAGGCAATGAGTTGCATCTGCAAAATTTGAATATTTATATTGTCGATAAAAGATAAACACATTATCTACACGATATAAACGACAAATTTATGGCGGAAACCAAAGCGTAGGCGTCGTACCGTCGACTGCAAGAGAAATATTACGCATTGCTCTTTCCGTGCGACGACGGCCGAGAGCTGTCGCGTAACAAATGTTTGTATGGACACTCGTAAACTAGACTCACGCTAAAAGCTTTCGTCGTCTTTCTGCGCCCTTTCTTTCCTATTGAAGGGTACCAGATTTATTTCACGTTTCACCGGTGCCAAGTCACTTTTTCGGCTACATCGACGGTAATCGAATTTCAAGAAGCATGCCGCATACTGTTTGAGGGGTAGGGCCTTACTCGAAAATAAAATCGGGGGCACGTGTCGAACGCGTTAAATATGTTTGCAGCTTTCTTTTTTAGATAACAGACCACTAATCGCTAGATGGCCACAAAATTGGAGAAAGAGGAACTGGCTGGAATATTAGACGTTCCGTTAAGAGGTGAGAATCGACGTATCCGCGGCATGTCGTAACGTACATCGAGCACGAAGCTTGAGGCAAGCGGGCACAGCACAGGTCTGCAGGCAGAAATTGCTTTTCCCCTATAAGGCGCCATTATCACGCACCATCTTGTTCGAATGGCTTCGTAAAATGCCAAACTGGGAACTCGGTATTGCTGTGTCCAGCGCTGCGGTCAGCTTTGGCCGTCGCAAAAACTCTCCCTCCCCCTCCTCTAGGACGTTCCTACCTCCTCTTCTGCCGCAGTAACACGATTGTGCGGCGAAATTGTGGTTGCTCTTTCTCCTCGTGTCCTCTTTACATCGACTATGCCCGGCACCTTCGTCTTTTCTTTTTCTAACGCCAAGTAGAAGCACTTTTCTTCGAGGGTGTTGGAGTACATATATGGCGAACATCGTTTGGCGAATACGGGGCAGCAGTTGGTGGTGGAACAGAGAAAGACCGGATAGCTCGACGTAATATCACCAGACTACCTTACACATGCCGGCCAAACGTAACGGTACAACTTTTGCCAAATGATGCCATTCGTTTAATTTCTTGGAACGACTGAGCGGACATTTTCCGGCCGAAATATTAATAACGTACCACGCCCACGGCAAAATTCCACGACTGCTATTCTACGAAACTTTGTAATACTTTTACATGACTTTGTCTGAGAATCTGTGAACGCTATTTCGAAAGCCACTTTTCACTAGATCGTATTGAAATGAAATCCTCATTTTGGTTATTATAGAATTAATTACAATGCCATTGTATTGATAATAGAAGTTATAAAATATCGTCTTTCGATTTTTCATGCTGCTCAAGATTTGAACCCTGAACATTGAACATTATCTTAACTATTAACCGTTCTATGAAAATTTAGTTTGTTAAGAATTGTCATACTCCCACGTGAAATGTTATATTGTTAATTCTTAGTACTTTGTTCTTGTCAAATGTTTTGCGAAATGTTGACGATATTTTTCTTTCTCCTCATGTCCTTCCTGCCCGCGAAATGTTCAACTG
This sequence comes from Bombus bifarius, assembly GCF_011952205.1. Classification (NCBI taxonomy): domain Eukaryota; kingdom Metazoa; phylum Arthropoda; class Insecta; order Hymenoptera; family Apidae; genus Bombus; species Bombus bifarius. Next base: position 55,503 of record NW_022884703.1, on the reverse strand, counting down.
GAATAAAAATTATATTATTTACTTGTTAATACGACGTAACTTCTATTAATAACTGTTGTTTTTAAAAAGATTCGATGTTATGTTATATGTTCCTAAATAAGATTTGATATTTTTATAATAAATCATAATATTATAAACAATTAATATACATATATATTCCATTTTGTTTATTTTATATATATTGTTACATCGAGTATGATTTATCTAATTATTTTAATAATTATATAATGTATGATAAGTATGTATGATAAGTTACTTATAGTATAGTTAAACTTACAATGTATGATAAGTTGTTAACTTACCTCAATGCTTTTTCTTTGTAACTTTATTTTATGAATGATGATAATAAAACGTAATTTGTTATAATAAAAGATATATAATTCTTGCTGTTATGTAGGAAACTATTTAGTGTCTGCAACTCTAATTTCAGGTTACATTGTTAATAGAGCAGATATTTAAGAAGTATGATGTTCTACATTAATAATTGAAACCAGAAAAATCAAAGTCAGCATTCGTTGCATTAATCTATAGTAGAATCATTCTAAGCAATATTATTTTACAATTATATTATCGTATTGTATGCGTATAGTAATAATCATATTGTAGAACTGGAATATGCCTTTGTATGTACGTATGTATATCAACTAATATGTTTTCGGAAAACAAATTATATTAAATCATTATACAATATGTATGAAAGATCCCCAAAGCATTATATGAAAAACAAAACACTTTTTTTGCACATTTAAGGAAAAAAAAATACGAAATAAATAAGAGGGTAGGATGAAACGGTGCTATTAATGATAGGGTTGGGATTATGTGCGAGGAAACACAAATATTTGTTTCTTCTTTAGGCGTAACTGGTAGCACATGGACCACATAAATCCATTCATCTTTTCAGCTATGCTTTACGGATACCGAAGTGTCATTGTCGTTGCAGGGGATGCGTTCAATACATATTGTCTTTCACCCTACGTCAAGACTTATCTAACTAAAATTAATTATCCGCCCAGTAGGTCTGTCGTTGTTATATGAAACCTTTGCCCTACACGTGAGTTCATAATCCTTTAGGAGATTAGGTACACGAATTCTACTATAACCTATTCTAGTGCAGTGAGATCCTTTATGCGACTTTTACCATATTTCTTTTCTACCATTTTGATTTTAAAGCAGAAAATGATATACGAGATTTAGAAAGCTCATTCTGTATAAAAAGATATATACACACATATATATATGCTTCATACACGTAATGTAATAAAAAGAGGATTGATTTACGCCATCGTTGTATATCGTTAAAGACTCTTTGAACAATATTTTGCGACATTTATCTTAAAGGTCAAAGGAATTAGAAATTTTACATTATTAATAACTATATTTAAAATATATTAAAAGTAATTTTAAAAGTATACGATCAAAGTAATAATACGTAATAGAAGCCATTTGTCTATTACGTCCATTTACATAGTCTGCGACACAAGTATTCTTAATGTTTCTTAATGTTTTCATCATGGTACTTATAATTATTAAATGTATTATCTACAAAATGCAAAATTTTACAAATACTTGTCCAATAATATTTATAATTAAGTGTAATACAACTTTCAATAAATGGAAGATTACGATTATAACTAAAAGTTGTGTAATTTTTTTTTCTTCCAACTTCTTCTTTCTAGTTCACATATCTCCGAAAGATTCCGAATATATATTTTCTTCCGTTGTTGTACCGAGCCAAGAAGCAATATTGCCTATGATGGTACATCCGAACGAAATCGAAAAACTTTCAATCCTCGAAGGAGCTATTGTAACAAACGTGGGCAATAAACGCCACGTATGCCGCTAGACATGGTATCGCAGTAGAAACGCACCCTTGAGATGCACTCTAGCGTTGAAACTTAAGGGATGGTAGTATCCTTGCTCTTTTGCTTTTATTGTTGAGTATCGTCAATCCTGAATACCTAGGCTGGATGAAACTACTTTTCTTTTTAAATTATTTACATGTATAATACAAATAGTTAATTCCTAATACATACATATATATATATATATATATATATATATATATATATATAATAATATAATAATATAAAAGTATATAATCAGAATGTGGTGCATATTTTATGTAAAAAGATATATATTTAAATAATTTTAATATTAAGAAATTTTGTGACAGATAATTTACAGTTGATAATCTAATGAAATTTCATACGCTTCTTCTTAAATGTAACTATTATAGAAGTTTGAAAATAGTAAACAACTGACAAAGTTTGAAATTACTATTCAACTATTCAACTCGTTACCGTTTTATGCTAATCATTCATAGTACGAATCTTTTTCGAACATCGGTTTAAGAGTATAATGAAGCAAAATTTATCATAGCAATGATCGTTCATAAACATGAAATAAACATGATCGTTCGAACGAAGAGAGACCGTAAAAGAAAGAAGTTAAAATGAGAGCGATGACAGGGTCTAAAAATGATTAACCACCGCACGTTACACGGTACTAAACTAGACTGATGTTCATGGGGTGCGTGGTTCGAAAGATGGAGGTGCTCAGCATGGGTATTGAGACGTTCATTAGCGGCGGGTATGCTCTCAGCGTGAGTCAATAGGGACGATGGCGTTACGTGTGGTCATGTGAGAGAACGGGGAAGAGAACCACCATTGATGGTTGATGAAAGGTTGTCCCCTGTGGTGACTTTACGTACACATGGTATCGTTCCACCAAGTGATATTCAAGCTTGTTGAATCTTACCAAAGGTCAAGTTTATTTTCTCTTATATTACGTGCGACGTTTCTCTTTTTATTCTATAGTTTTGTCTTATTTGTAGATTGAGTACGTACAACTTTCATTATTCATATAAATCATGTTTGTTCGAATAATCGAATGATTTTCTTTTCATATGACAAATAGTTATTTAGTTCGATCTGTTTATTAATATTAACAGTAAATAGAAATAAAAATATTTGAATAAGGATGTAATAATTCTTCGTTTCTGTTCCTCTTTCAGAATTCTTTTTTTATAAGAGGATACATAAAATTTTTCGTTAATCGATGTTCCAATGAAATCGATACTTTTATTAATCGCTGGTCTAATAATTAAAATACTGATATACTTGCAATTAACTTATTTAACCACTTGGGTTGGAATTATTTACAGTCCACGATTGTACAAGCCATAGACGCCTATTCAATTTTTCAGTAATTAATGGAAGAAAATATTGAATAAAATAATAAAATTAAATGTTTGTTGTTTTTGTTATTATAATAGCATAAAAGCGAACATTTTATTACTTAGAATTAATCGTTCACATTACATAAGATAGAAATCCGTGGCTCACACAAATTATTTGAATAAATTGAAAGGAATACAAAATATAAAAGTCTACTATTTAAATAATAAAAAATATTTATTTAAGACAAATTATCACAATAAAAAAGTATTCATTCGATCGACATTTGAGTATCATTATCAAACAAATATGGTTTACTGAAATTCAACACTATATAATGTGTAAGTATTTATACTAGAAGAACAAATACGAATAGAAAAAAAGTTTAGATGCTTTAGTAGGTATTTTGGTAGGTATTTTTTAGTGTTAAAGTATTTTTTCTGGCGTTCGGAAATATGTAAGGCCAGTAACTAAAGTACTCTAAAGTAAAAGGGTCATACCACGAGGGGGACACGTCTGAATTAGTTATTACGTGCAAGAGACATTATTTCAAATCTAATGATTATTTAACCAGTTAATAATGATTATAATTGGATTTAATTTTAGTCTTTTTAATTTCACGCGATTGCTCTTTATGTCCAAGATTTTGTTCCTCTATTTTTTGCTTTATTGTTGCATGTTATTTTGGAATCCTTCGCATTGACCGAAAATTTCGATTCTACTTGTCCACCATGGCATATACATATATCTTTTTCTGGGACTTAAGTACAAGAGTCTTTACTTTATCAAAGTTACAAGTCGACATTTCCTTATCAACGATCATTAAGTATGTCTTTCATTTATGCGGTTAATACGACGTTAAGCTGTACATTTTTGCGTGTTCATCGAACTTGATCCGGTGTTGTTTTGTCTGGGTGTTAAGCCGCGACACGTTGTCTGTTCGGTTTCCTCGTTGGTCGCACCGCATCGCTTCGAGTCGACTTGAGTCGCGTCGATCCCCGTTCGACTTGGTGGTTCATCCGTCTTCGTCCATAGTGGCTCGGTCTCTTTTTGCGGTTCCATCGGAGTCGTTGTGTGTTCGGTCGGTCGCTCCACATACCGGCGTCGAGGCATCATTAGCCGGCATTGTACTCGCAACACGCATACCCACTTGAGGTAAGAGTTACCGCGACACCCGCTGCGCCACGGAGATCTGCGATAGAGTTAATGATGCTGGGACCGCGGCGATTTAACAATAAGCCGCATTATTTACAGTCGGCTCTTGGCTCCATTACCACCGGTTGTCCGACTCACCTGGTCGTGCTTCGTGCTCCTTTCTTTTTTCCTTCTCATTCTTTCTCTCCTCCTCTCTTAGTCGTTTGTTCACCATCTATCTTTCCCATTCTCGCGGTCAGCCTCGTACGTCTTACGCGGCGGCTTGCATTACTTTACTGCAAATGCCCGAGGAGCAATATTAAACCTTTATAATCAGTCGGCACCTACGCCGCGTAAACATATTTATGTTCAAGCCTGTATACGTCTAGGTCATTATAGTACCGGATGGACCTCTGTATAGATATGCTTCCACATCCGACGAATTAAAATCCGGATATTCTAACTTTCAGCATTTTGCCGTTTTCAACATTTTCTTCTATTTCAGCCTTATATAACGCGTTACGTTAAAGGAACTCGTTTCATTTACAACGCAAATTATGTAATTGTAAGATACATATCATACACAAAAACTTTATTTATATCTCTTATTTCATATATATACATATACACAGATAAATTAAGTTGTTTCAAATAAATAAATTATGTAGTTATTATTAATAATATATACATATATGTATAATCTTTTGTATATATATATATATATATATACAATATGTATAATGGGATATGTATATTTATTGCTAGCATGAAAGTATATTAGAGCTTAACATATTCAGAACTTATAATTTTTATTTAACTTGGCTTCGAAAAATATGGAAAATATATATGGTTACTTTACTGAACGGCAGTCAGAATTTATAAAAAACAAAAAGGAAAATAAATAATCGAAAAATGCCATTACACTCACTCGTTTAATCGTTATTCTGTTAAATATTTATCCCTAATTGGGGTTTATGATAGAAAATAACGTGTTAATAACACACTAATATTTAACTTTATATAAAGATACCGAGGAAAGGAATAATGTGAAAATCCTTGGAGTTTGGTATTTTTTATGGTTTTTAATTAATTATTTATTATATTTACGATTAGATCTTCACGTTATTTATTTATCTTTTGCTTTGCATCTCTTAAATTTACAAAATCTTTAAAAACAGTTCTAGGTAGTTCAATATTAATTCAAGTGTTACTTCAAGTTAATCAGTTAATGTAACTGTTCGTCTCAGTGTCTTGACTTGAATGACAAATTGTAAAATATCTTCAAATGTAGTGAAGGTAATTAAGAGAAATCAACGATAAGTTCTCCTTGAACGATTCATTAACTGTCAGCAATAATTGTTGGGCGGAGCATTTGTGAAAGTGGCAACTTTAAGGAAAGCCTCTGGGGGGCGCGGAAACACTCGAAGTGAAAGGGGCGTGTTGAAATCTTCAGGAAGAACGTAAATCTTATTGTTTTAACCTATATTATCGCTTTTTACAATTATCCATTATGAACTTCTGTAAACATTAAAAATATAATGCAAAACGTAGCTATTAACGTAGAGATTTTAAGTATTGTAGTTATCAATTTTGTATTTTAAAATATGTATTGTATTTTTTTTTATATAAAACAGAAAATTGTGACATCATGAATACCAATTTTCCGACGTGCACTTTGGGATATTTTAATAATCTTTTAACCTTTGTAGTATTATTTTATGAGAAATGTACAGGGCATGATGAAAGTCTACTATAAAATGAATTATTAATTGAATAAACATTCAGCAGGCGTTTTAAATGGAAGAAGCAAATTATTTAGTGTAAGCAGACTTATAGTACATACGAACTTAGTAAGAGCAACGGTGCGATAATAACTGTTGGGGTTTCAAGTTCAGTAAGGTTTAATTTTGGGTAAAGCTTGATAGTCGCTAAGGGAGGTTGCTCGTTACACCTTCAGCAAACCGGTGGCTAAAACGGTACACGCGACAACACACTTGGGAAATATGTGCCCGAGTTTCAATCAAAACCGCAATCCTAAGGATTTCTCGATTTCTCATTGTACCCATGTAACTCCGTCTATACCACTACAACTTTCCTTCCTTCCATGAAGTGAGATTAAATCGGAGTTATGCTCAATCAATTTTGTATCCTCTACATTAATCTAATTGACAGCCATGCAATTAAATTCTTTTTCCTGTTTTAAAAGTAAACAGTTCCATGAACATGTGTTGTTTCTAAAGAATAAGATAGTTAGATCGGGAAAATCATATAAAATTTCCCGTATAGGATAGACACAAGTCACTGAAGGCCCAGCAGCTGTTTCTGACAAAAACCATGCGGCATTACAGTGCTTGGAACAGCAACCATTGCTAACCGGATCTAAACTTATCTGTTAGCATTGGCATTTAAGATAAATCCATCTGAAGTCGCGCAGCGTGCAAAAGTATACCATAAATTTTAACTAATTACCAACAGGATCTCGTAAACACACGAAAACTTCTGACTTTTCATCGAAATTCTAAGAAGGTAGGAACTCGGTAATAGTTAATGAAAGCTAATCGTTTTTTCTAGAAGTTGCTATAAGATTTTTGTTGCGATTTAATCTTTCCGATAAATAGTATTAAAATGTAGTATTTAAATTTACGGACGTAGTCACGGTATATCACTACATTAAATGCATTTTAAATACTTTTTACTTTAAATATGATTGTTTCTTAACATGTTTTGTTTTTTAACATTATTTCATAGCAAAATGTGATAATTAGAAAAATTTAACAAGGATACGAGAGACAGATTGATGATTCATAATCCAAACTTTCTATGTAGAAAAAAATTAGTTTTTAATATTGTATCACTGTTTTTATTCGTTTCATACACAAATATCTCGAAATATTTGATTTTTGTGTAACTTACTAGAGAAATTAATATTTATTTTGAACCTAGAAATCGTTTTGTAAAACACATTTTTTATTGTTGTTTATGTTTCGTTTTCCCGCTTTCAAATATAAAAACAGAAAAAAGATGGTAAGATTATAATATCAGATAAAATTCCAGTTCGTTAAAAATATCGCAATCAAAAATTCTATTTCTTCTTTTTTTTTTAAGATATGTGCTATAACTGTTATATAATTATCTTATTCAATTTGTTTAAAAGGACGAAATATAGTGATTGTTTTTTTATTTAAATTCGAAGTCGATGCAGCAAGTGGAATAAATTTCCAATAAAATTATTTAAATTCTAATATTAAGCAAGTAACAGCAGGATGACTGGTGAATTTAATTGACACAAGAAATCTGACTCGACATCGCCAGCTATGACTTAGCTGGCAGACATTCGCTGGACAGATTAAAATACAGCCATTTGCTGGCGTCGAATTCGATTTAATAAATACGTTGCATCTGTCCCCTCCCTTAATGAATTCCTGATTTATCATCCATTAAGGTGTCAGGACGCGCTCGGGTTTCGTTGCTCGGCTCGGACTGGCGGAAATTTATGTGGATAGGTGTGATTAATGCGATGTTCGCGGAAACACACGGACATCTGTGTTAATGGTGACGGATGGCTGCGCTAATGGTGTCAGCCAGCGTCAGGCGTTCTCGTCGCGTTCTCCTCCGCTGACTATAGACTCCTGACCGGCTCTTTCGCTAGATTGAAACTACACTTACATCGCGTCCATCCACTTTCCTCGGGATTAGAAGATTTCACGGATTAATCACACGCTTCGTTGCATCGCTCCGTTACTTTGACAGTTCGTGCAGAGCTTTCGAGAACACTGTCAATCAAAGAAACTTTCTTCGATAATTTCAAACATATGTCTATGAAAAATACCAGGAAATAATGAATCAAAAGTTTTATAATACCCGTTTTTAGTAGTAATACGTACGTAACAGTATATATTTCGTTCGATAACACCTATCTATGAAATTCCTCTTTGTACAGCATTAACAATTACATGAATTAATCACGTATAATTATTCATTTGAATGTATGTATAAATTTAAATAGATAAAGCCGTTTTTCGAGTTACAGGGTTTAGGGTATAGTGTACGTATATAAGTGTTCAAACGTAAGTAAAGGTGTTGGAAGAAAGATCTATCTGATTTAATGCTTGGTGATTATGTTAGCGGCAAGTTGAGCTTACAATCATTGACATAGACAGTGGTTAATGGTAATTAATGTTAATGAGTGCTAGATTGGAGATTTCATTGATTAATTGCTTGTGTTCTGTTGTATCCGTTGAATAACATTAGACATATCTGAAAGTAATAAGTTAATTTGTCCGATGTTAAGTACAAGCCTATTACAAACAACCAACGATCGTACGTGTAAAAATGAGTGATAATAGGAATCAATAGTACGTTAATAACATATATAGATACACGTAGTTCGTGTTATAGTGCTGATAAACGAATCTAATCTATAATAAACTAAGTGAATGTTCGTCCATATATGACAATAACGACGCACCTAAAAGAAAAAAAATTGCAATATTTTATTACAGAAAACACGGAGCTATAATTTGAAACGTTCCTGACATTTGTCGATGCTTTTTGGTAGGAACGATTTCTTTTATAACTTTACGAATAGTAAGAGGTGTAGAAAGGAACATAACAAAGACACGGAGTACATGGGAACGGAAGGTTGAACTGCGCAATAGGCGTAACAACGATCTTAAGAAAGAAAAAATTATATCTTCCGGGACATAGGATGGAAAAAGAAGTAAATTTCATAACACGTCAAAGTTGCTTCGCAACGAGGGGTGTCGAGAAAGTAAAAATAATTTTTCCAGGCAAGATATGCGATTACCAACGAGCTGAACGAAAACTACCCCGACATACACCGACACCGACACCGACACTGACACCGACACCGACACCGACACCGACATCGACATCGGATGGTCCTTGAATGGAAAGGGAAGGAAAGCTGCGGAACGCGTTGGGTAGGCAGGTAGGCAGGCAGGCAGGCAGATATTGAGCTCTATATTTCCATAAGCTGATATTTACGCGGCAATATACGCGGCCGTGCCCGCTACTTTATGGTCCTCGTAAATATAGCGGGCCGCCGGGAATTGGCTGGCAAGGCGGCCGCGTTCTCTCTCTCGTTCTCTATCCTGTCTCCCTATCACCCTCTCCCTTCCCCTCTCTTTCTTCCTGTCTCTTGGTCACTCTCTTTCTCTCTTTCTACATTCCCCATGCCTGCTTGCCTGCCCTCATCCGGCGCAAAGACATAAATCGCCGCCAATTGTAAATAATACGCGACATATGCTGATCTCCGTTTCTACGTACCAACGCCGCGGCGCGGTGCGGCACGATGTACGTACGCGCGTACAGCCGGCGTGTAGACGTTAAGAATTCAGCCCTGCAGAAGATCGGTAAATTCAGTTGCTGCCATCCAAGAAATGAGTACTTCATCCAATCGGCCACGTTACATCAACTTTGCGCTTTCTAATGTTTATACCTTTCCAAAATTGTTGCCCGCTATTTTTACCTTATTATCGTAGTCATAAAATTGGACAAGGTGCAGGAAAGCCTCTTGTCAGAAGAACCAATCTGCAGTTAAACGTTAAACGCTCTGAACCAAGCTGGTTTGACTTGGTATTTAAAATGTGCAATTACTGCGTACTAAGGTAATTGTTAGAACGCAAGAAAATTATTATAAAAGAATCGTATAACTTTAGAAGGTGTCACGGCGAAAACAAAAACTTGGTTTGTACATACGTACGTATATACGTTGAGATAAAAATTGGTGTTTGTATGCGAGTAACATTTTTATGGAAATTTTGCCGGATCAGACGTACAACTCGATGTTGCAGCAATGTCAGATATGAAATTTTTCTATCTTTTACCCTCTACGACCAGGTGACATACGACCATAAGTTATAACCAAGATTAAAAAAAGCTGCAGTATAAGAATTAGTACGGTTCTTCTACGGATCGAGTGTTAGTAATATTAATGAAAGTTGACAGTGATCAAAAGTAACCAAAATGACAATCCGAAATGTCTCATCATCGACAATGGTTATCAGTGTCGCAAAAAAATTCTGTTGTTAACAACAGCTATCGGCAACTAAAAGAATTCCAATATTGATAATTGTTGTTAGTAACAAGAAAATGAATGGTTATTTAAAATCAGAATATCAAAAAATTAATACTCTTTAATCATTTAATTATCTGAAATATTTCTTTAAGGTTTAGTGATCATTGACTTCCATTTAAACAAAAATTACTTTCTTCTCAATGACCTTTCTCATAAAATTTCTACAAATAACTGTTATTTTTGGTTCCTGCATATTGCCGTGGTGTTGAAAGCATTTGGATTTCACGTACATACCATAACGGTATACGTTCCCCACTTTCCCCACGCGATCGTATACTCTAAGCACAAGCGAATGCACACCTTCGAGGATGATGGATGACACTGCATCTGTGTTCAGATACAATCCGATCGCTTCTATGTACCAATACATTTCCAAAACGTAGCATATATTTTATTTTATATGTAGATAAGTCATACAGATATTTATGACAAGATAACTTAATAAAAAAGATTAACTTTTTGATATGAAAGTGGCTTGCAGAAAACAAATATTTTAATTCTTTATTTTAGTATCTAATATTTTAATGGAATATCTTGATAGAGTTGGATGATAGGGTTTTAAAACTGTAAACACTTTATATATGTTATACTTGTAAAATAATTTCATTTATCTACGTTCCTAAAATATTACTTGTTATTTGTGAGATAGTAGAAATTCTTTTGATTCGATCTCCTATTTTTCTTACGCGATAACATCTTCGATACAACACGATGTAATCTTTTTAGATCGGCCAAAGTAGACTTAGATCACGCTGTAAGATCTTACTTGTAGTCTGACTTTGGTTGGCAGCCGGTGATTATCCGTGAAGTGGAAAGGGGCTGATAGATGGGGGTGCTTCCCGTCGATATGCTCTACCACACGCTACTACTTTATCATCCCTCGGCACCCGACCGTCCATCATTCGCAATCACTTCCTTGCGCATTTACTCTCCGTGAGGTGAGGCGATCAATTCAAATTTCGTTTCGCTGCACATCTTCTAAGTTGCAACCATTTTCAATTTTCTGAAAGCTCCTTGACAATCAGAATCGCGTAACATCCTTATTGAAATCTAACAATAATTATTGAAGTTTAGATTTACAATACTCAAATGAAACGTACGTTTGCAAAATATATGTACAATTTTGAAAATAATGTTTACAAGATTGATACAACTGTCATATTTATAATCTACATAAAGATTTGATTGTTATAATGATTTATGTAAACAAACTATTTTTGGATAACTAATGCAAATAAAGTTGATCATATACAGAGTGAGACGTAGAAATCTGACGAATAATTTAATAAACGAATGTCGAATAAATCTAAAAAATTTTTGAGGTTTAGATTTGTTTTCGTTAAAGGATGCAGAGAATTGTGTAGCAGTAGTTATAAATAAAATATATTTTGTAGTAGTCTACCTATGAAATGATATAGATGTTTTAAATCAATACGCATATTTTATTAGCATATGAAGAAACTTAGAGCATATATACGTTACATTGTCTATATTTCAACTTTTATCTTATATATTTTTGAAACTTTGAATATATAAATACTTATTTATAATGTTTAGTTCAGTAGTTTCACCATTAAATTTTATAGATGGTGTTCTTAACTAAAATATGCTAAGACAAATGAAATTCATTTACATCAGATTGATAAATTCTGACTGCGTTGGTGACGTCTCTGTGGGAAATTATGTATATCGCTGCTAACTGACACATTAATTAACTCGGATCATTTTCTATGCTATTATTTCCTCTATTTAAGACTTCTGACACGTAAAGTGTTGTTTCAGAAATAGATACGATGTAACTTTTACGTTTGATACCTTTATAGATTTATTCACTGCATAGTTTTGTTTAAGTATCTTCTTTATATAAGAAAGTTAAGAATAGATTAAACAGTATTACTACTATTATTATTAAGCTTACAAAGAAGTATTTATATTGCAGCTTACATAAGTATCTTCTCTCTGATATATTTAAATCATTACAGTTAACATGATGCAGTAATAACATTAAAATGTAGCTAATTAAGTAAGAGAAACGTCTTGCGATAATTTACTGAAGGTAAATATATAAGTATTTTATTAATAATTAATTTTAATTCTTTAGCATATGCAATAAAGTCGCAAAGATAAAAACATATCCGTGTATATTTCAATTTTCCATGGAATATAAATTTACTATTAGTTGCTAAATTATATAAATACTTTCTTTAAATAATATGCACTTAAAGACATATTACTTAATAATTATATAGATATTAGCGTCAAACATTAAGAGAAAAAAGCAATATGTTAAATATTAACATATGTTAAATAATAAAATATAATAATTAAATAATAATATAATAATAAATAAAATATAATAATTATCTTATGTTGAATTGCTGTAATTGATAACTATTTGATATTTCGTAAACAATGTAATCAGTTGTAATCAATTTTTATACAAATAAACAAGCATGCATTAAAATTTGCTACGTAATGTGCTATGTTATGAAAGTAATAAAATATCAATTACTTATCAATAGTAATATATGTTAACAGTTAAAATTATATTGTTAACAGTAATGAATATACATATATATAAATGTAATCAATGTTTTACTTCTTCTTTAAAGAAACCTCAATTTGTTGGTTCGGAGAAATGATTAAATGATAATTTGAAATCTTTCAACAAACCTGATTCGTCAAGCTTTTGTAAAAGGCAATACCATTCTTCGACAAACCAAGCATCATTTATCTCACAGTTTCTTGTCTTCTTTCTACTCCATTTACCGTTACGTCCGGAACATTAATTTCCTCTTATAGCCGCGAAGAGTCGTGTTTATCATTAGTTCCCCGCCACTTAGTCCTGGAAAATGTACATATATAAGGCTTCCTCTGACAGCAGGTTATACCTATATCGTAAGTGTAAAGCCTACATGGTACATAATAATTTTGAGCCTGGAAACCAAATGATCGAAAAAAGCGCGCAGCTGCTTGCCATAATTTCATCGAGTAAAGTATCTTCAAACGTTGCAATAACTGTCAAGAGGGGACATGGTGGAAAGCCTGATATAAGAGGTATAAGAGGTACGTCTGTTTCGATTTGTCTTGAAAATCTCTTGTTTTTATAAAAAAGTGTATAAGTAATTACCAATTTTTCAGTTACAATTAATTCGATTTCTATTTCTACTACGTATTATAGTAACTGCAAATGGTAAATGCAAAGCTTTAAAGTATTATGGTTTGTAATATTCCTGAAGATATATAAAATATACTTATATTGTTTTAAACTTATGGTCGAACGGTGATTTATATATATAAATGTTTTGCTTGCATGTTTTTATAGTATACCACTACAAATTGTTAGATCGTTGTAAATCTTATGGTTGCTAAGGATGACAATTTATTATGCTACATGCTACATATTTCTAGTCTTCGCTATACTTCCTGTCAGATTTTCTTTCCCTTTTCAACTTAGTTGATACGTGACCTCGTGGTGTATTAACGGTACTAAATAAATTCCACGATATAATCTACGGCAAGCCAAAGTTAATAACCCAGAGAGTTTACGATGAAGTACATCGTTAGCTTAATTTTATTCGCTGTAAGTAACGATGCGTGACTGGCTGATGGTTAGAGTTAGAAACGAGAATGTATTTAGTTGACACAGAAGTATCTAGATACATAATAGAATTTATTTCCTCCTTTGTCTTATTTAATACCGATGGTGAGCGCCAATTAATTTAAAAATAACGAGGAATAATGTAATGCAATATGTTAACAGTTTTGTGCGTGACCTGTTGAAACTCCTTGCGTTGACTAAAATTTTTAATTTTACGTTTCATTATTGTCCTGTGTTCAATTTTATTTGCGACTACTTTCAAATGTTATAGTCATGTGAATATCTTTCGCAACATAGTTTTTGGAAGAAAATGAAATTCAATTACTATGGCAAATTATGTCTCAGCTCACTTCCTGTACATTAATTAACGGAAAATGTTCAAATTCATGGTTCTTCTTCGTAAATACAATTAGTCTAATTGTCTCAAATTATACAGGGTGTCACAGGAATCGTATGATTGGTAATAAGGTGATTCTATGTGAAGAAATAAGTCAAAAATATGGGATAGAATTTTTCGCTTTCGATAAAATCGAGTTTGTAGTCAAATAGACTTAAACTTGGCCAATTCTGAATTGAACAGAAATAAATAATAGACAATAATGTAGAATTTGTGAGATGTTGTGTATTTGATAAAAATAAATTTGAGAACTTATCGTGCCTGCATAACAGGGCAGTTCTCAATCGAAATGTGTAAGCTTTATTTTCTTATAAATGAAGCCCTAAACAGAGAAATTTGTTTCAAACTCGATTTTCTCGAAAATGAAGCGAGGTATGAAAATATTTTATTTTATATTCTGAACTTGTTTTTTCACGTACAATTATGCCTGTTAAACACCCTGCATATATTACGTGTATTTTTAAAAGTAAGCGAACTAAATATGAAATCGTGACTCTAGTCTTCAAATATAATTTAAATATATAGTATTCGGAAACGCGTACTTCCTAATGAAAGTAGTAAATATTGTACATCTACAACGATATGAATTATCATTAAATAATGAAAATATGCTGCATCGCATCCGTTTGAATGGTTGAAACGATGCGTACGGTTGCCTCGAAGGAAGGCAGCTGGTAATCCCTTGGAATAAACGTAGTAGCCGATAGCTGGATATGCCGCAACACTTTTCGTCCGCGTGGAAGATATTTTCGTGGTGCTCTAACGATGTGTCACGAGATCTACGAGGCTGTTTGTCGGTGAGCACAAAAATAGGCCTCACTCTGCACTCACTTCATCACTCGAACGAGCCGCGATAGCAGCAATGCGCCTCCCCTTCTTCTTGTCGTTAGACAGAACGGATGCTCGACGACTGGTTGGCTGAAAATGTTGGCGACGTCGTGCATGCCATTAGCCCGGCGTCGCGACGTTACCGTCGGATTAACCCCAGTCGAGGGTTACGCACGTGAACTTTGCGATTTCATCGAAGCTATGCGTTTTCAAAATTTTATGGTATCTTGGCGTCGCGTCGTTAGGTTCTCGCTATTTGACTACAGGAATGTTTCTCGCGGATAGATACGTCTGTGTATTTTATTTACTGATTCACTACAATTGATGTCAAGTTTTTTTATATGTATACATATATTATCATGTTTAGAATTTATACTTAATTTTCGGTTATCATTGAATTCGTATAAAGTTCCGAAATATTATATACGTATTATAATAAATAACGAGCTAAAAGGATAACCATTTATTTTATTACATGTCTATCTAGTAGCAAAGAATTTCTGTAGGACGCTATACGAGTACGTTATCCGAACCGGTAGAATCGTTTTACATTGGTGATATTTGTTAAATCGTATGTATAAATGTCGTAATTATTCAATCTTTTGAGTCACAGCTTGGAACGATGATAAATGTCACTGGATGCCGAATAAGCGAACCAGCGACGAAGATCTAGCGCTAACTATATTCACCTTGTCAAGTCATTCTGACTTAGTAAACACCACGACAAGTAATGCCCAAGATTTTACGGTGACTTGACTTACGACAGAAGCGGCTGTTTATCACGGTGTCAGAGTGACGCTCGTGCCGTTCAAGACGATAAAACGAATGAGCTATGCGAGGAACACTCTGAGAAATGGTGTGCCGCTTTCGAGGACCTTTTGTTGCGACACTGATTTTAAATTAGAATTTATAGGGTGCCTGAAAACGTTTCGACGAGGCCACTGTATTTACTTGGAGAATCCGTTTATCAAGATAATCTCTTAGCTCTCTGCTTTCGTCAACCAAACGATATGTATAATGCTTTTCAGTATACTGTAAAGACACATTATTACCTTTTTTATCGAATAGATAATAGGGATAATCGTTGTAGAACAACAGAGACAACGGAAATGTTAATGTGATCAACGTTAATATGTATTTTATAGCAGTTAAACTCTGCAGAATGTCAAATATTAATATGTTTCGAGGTATGTTCGATGCAAAATGTGAATTCCGTGATGTATTCATTTTATCGATTACGTTCTATCGTTTTTGATAGGTAATTTCTGTAAAAGAACTATTCTCTGCTAGATATAAATAAATCTTAATTCAATTATTCAACGCGTTTTCCAGAGTTTTGCTATTCAGCGCGAGCTCCGAATAGAATTTACGGAGCCGTTGCGTTGGAGCTTTATTTTTGTCCACGCATATCACTCGACGATAACACAACGATCGAAACAACTGGCAGCCGTTTGGCAGCGATTTGGGTCGTGAAAATTTCAATCATGCTACACATTAGGGGCATTCAAATCATCCAGATCAGTCGTCGACGTGTTTTAAGCCGCGCATCAATCTGTTCGGTTCAATCGAGGTGCGTCGCGATGAAAAGACGAATGCTTACGCGGATAGGTGCTTTGGCGATCCGCCAACCTATGATCACTACGTTTATTCCGGCCAACTGGTTTGTGCAACGCATCGTATCGAGGATCCGCTTTAGTCGCAGCTAGCATACGTCTCCGGCTTTTATTCTCAAACGGTTTCAGGTTTATATGTATCGTATAAAAGCTGGTTGCGTCTCAAACGAATCGTTTCTAACAAAGCGCATTTCGCATTATACCCATCGATTTGATTTGTACTAGTACGATCAGTGAAAATCCGATCGCTTCCTTTCGTCTGTATTTAATGTTGCAGTCTAGCGTATTACGTGTCGATGAACATTGGGAAAGTAATATATTTCGAAATATCGTGATTAAAATAATTATAATAGAGATTAATATAATAAATAATTATTATAATACTATAATTAATGTATTATCAAATTGATAAAATGTGAAAATGTGCCACATTTTTACAATTATGTAATTGTTATATTAGAAAGATTGAGTGGGTATTTCGATTTCAGAGACCAATAATGCACTTAATTCAAAATTGACAACCTTGTAGTTGTGCTATTATTCTTTCGGCCCGCAATGTGTATTGTACATTGTATATGAAAGGTAATTATTACAAAGCACAACGTTTAATACTCTGTAAAACAATACTTAGCTGTGCGGAGAAAACAGCGAATGTACAAAATGTAGAGCTTCCGAAAATCCGTATCACTTATTTTAAAAATAATTAAAACAATATGAGAGGAATTTGAATGTTGAAAAACTGACGGATTTGTCTTCCTTTGAATATCGGCAAAGTAATTTCAAGCTATCTTTTGTTACCACGTAATTCTACTGGTCATGGTGAAATATGAGATGAAATTTGTAGGACGTATTAATGTAAACGACCTAAATATGACAGTTAACTGTTTATAGGACACAATAAATAATGGTCATTTGTTAACGCGACAACATGAACATTATATGCAAGGATCGATGTTCAGTTAGCTTAGCGTTCATTTCTCTCCATTAATCACATTCATGAAATCCAAGTGTGCCTATGTAATGGCCTATTAATAGGATATAATAGCCATTACGTTCGCTGACATGCCACTTATTGTCGGCGACTGAGTAATGCATTGATGTAGAATGTAGAACCAAACAGTTCGAAGTATCACTTTTGCATATTATTGATAAAAAATGCGCTATTACGAAGTTATGAATAATACAGTAGGAATGTATGCAGGTCATTAACAATAAGATTAAATTAAAAATGAACTGACACACTCTATACTTTCCGACTGCAGCAAGATACTGGTAAATATTCACAAAAAGGGAGCCACCTCCGATTTCAATAATTTTTTCATATGGTCAAGGTCATTACTATGTTAAAGTTATTATCAAAAAAGTTTTATGATAAAATTATTTTAATGCCTACTAACTAAAGAAACACACTAAATATACATACACACACATACCACATACGAAGTACAAACCCGACTGTGCACATATTTGTATTATTCCAATACCCACGACTCATTATTCATTTAAAGTGCGATAAAATGGCGCTAAAAAATCGTACATTAACTTTTGAGAGGTCGTTGTAAAATGGAAACTTCCCTTTAAAAGGTCATCTTTATACGAATCCCAAAAATAATTTTTTAAATTCCGTAGAATTGTTTGAATTTGTAAAACTTGAAAAGAGGGAAAGTAACTTCAGTTTCCTACTTTGTATTGCAGCAGAAAAGGATCTTTGGAAAAGCTAAGTTGAAAGGTGTTAAACTAGAGGCTTCATCCTTTAAAATGAACCTAAGTAGAAAGTTGTACGATTTTTTTTCACGAAGTTACAGCAGTTTAAATATGGACGATTTTTCGGTCAAAATTTAGTACTTTAATTTTATGACGTAATGTATAAACTGTTTATCCCCTGACAAATTCAGACAAATGAAATTCTATTATATTATGATATCAAAGAATGTAAATGTAAGCAAGTATACCAGTATGTATATACTTTGCAATACTGAATATACAATATTACTTAAATTAATGATTCTTGTCATAAATGGCCTAGCATCCTATTAAGAACATATGATTTCGGTTGAGAAAACAAAGTTAATTTGCGTATAGTCTGTAGCATGCTGTACGGGATCATCTATCAGAACCCTAACCATACTAAATTGTGTACTCTTTGAAACTATTTCTGAAAGATATTTCATCAATAGATTCATAGATCATCGAGGAGACTGAGTCAGATAGGACATCTGTATAATTAATAGTCAATTCTAAGTTCCTAATCATTGGATATAGACAAGCATCTGTCACTCTGTATTATCACGGAAACGACATAGAACATGACAAGGTGCGACACGAATTTATGTTTATGAAGTACTCAACGTATAATTTTCGAAACAAAATTCATATAAATGACGCAAGTAAAATATTAATGAAACGAGAACGAATAGGTAATATCGATTAGTTTATAGATTAGGTAAAATATTTAAATATTTAAATCGACACATACCGGGTGCGTTACGTAATTGGACAAGGTTATATCTCGAAATCGTTAAGAGATGGAAAAAAGTTGCAGAGGGAAGAATTGAGTGATATGATAAGATATATAATATTGCAGGTATTCATTTTTTTAATATGCAACGATGCACAGAATGGAAAGTACAATTGCTCTCTTTTCTTGATATGGGACTCTATAAGTTTCTGTTAATCATTAGATGAATTTTTCAATTTCCCACGAAAAAGTATTAAAGATACTTCAATTTTAAATTTGTAAAATTTTGGTATATAGATAACTTAAAACATATAAGAAACAAACATATTTGCTTTATCTTTTATGCACTAAATTTGATGAAATTGAAATTTAAATATGTTTTGAGCCAAGCAGTTTTCGACTCAAGTACCTTAATACATTTTTGTAGAGAATTAAGAAATGTATCAAATAGTTAATAGGAACCTACAGAACAGCTATTATAAACTTCTATTTAATAAAAGAGTGCAATTACACTTGCCGTTGCATTGTTACGTAGTGAAAAAAAGTGAGCACTTACGAATATAGATTTTGTCATACCATTCAACCTTTTCCTCTATAGCCTCTTTTGGCTTTTTTATCGGCTTTGAGATATAACCCGGCTCAAATATGTATCGCAACCTGTATAATGCTTATCGCGAAATATCGTTTTTTTCGTTTGCTTCATCGTAAAATCTAAATGCACCTGAGAATGATAGAATGACACGACACATCTTTGAAGTTTCTTCTTGTGGCCTTATCGGGTCTCCGCTTTTCTCAGTGCTTCTATTCCAGCGTCAAAAATAACTTTAGCCAACAAACTGCAAACACGTTATGCAGTCGAAATGCAGTATCGAGATCGCGATACATTTTTTCGGCTAGTAGATGCCGCTGAGGGTGGCGGGTGTATCTTCTTTCAGAAAATTGTACGGCCGCTCGTAAAGATAAGTACTTAATTCCCTGTTTTACACGAAATTGTTTTTCTCCACAAAGGAGTCCATTTCGCCTTATGAATCACTCAACGAACTATATGCAACGCGTAGGTAAAACTCAACACCATCGTAAAAAGCTGTTTGTTGCTCACTAACACTAGGTTGTGAAATTCGACGAGCTCTATGATCTGTCTTTTCTCCGCCCAAGGCTACATTTTTAAATGTTTAATATTTTATTTGAGAAATTTCTGCACTTACTCAGAAACGATCAATTTTATGTAATCAGTTCCATAACTTATCGTGCAAATGTTTCTCTTAATTTTTAATATATTAAGTAAAAAGTTAAAATATATATGTTATACTATCGAAATTAATAGTATTTTCACAAATAATGCATATTGAAGATACAGATATATATCAGCTGTAAGTCTTAAATAATATTCTATAGTCTTGAGGAATATTCTACTCGCTTGTATATGTATACCGATTGGGGTATTAGCTTTTATCTTGAATATTTCTGTTACTCTCAGAGATATAGAGAAATTTTACTTGTGAATGTTGTAGTCGGAGGGTCCATAATATGGTAGTAATAATTTTTGTGGAGGTGAAGAATTTTCGAAGATTTCACGGTCACTTACATGTTTTTAAATTGCCTGTCGTACTGTTTTATTACTGGTAGAATAGAGAATATTTAGATCATTTCAACGACCCCTAATACATATTATGCTGTTTATATCTATTTACATTATTGTAGTTAGGTGAAATTTGAGTTTAACAACGTCATATTTCTACTGACAATAGCATCTATATTTAAGTTTAAAAATTGTTATATGTATACTCTTAACATATATGTCAGCATTAGTTCATTAAAATTGAAATTCCGTACAAATTTCAAATTGTAGTCTGCTTCATATTCTCTTTGACTTATTTCATATTCTTCACATTCTGTTTCACTTACAGTGTATTGGTTAGCAGAAGTTGCTAGTTGTTGAGAGGAAAAAATGTTGAAACTTGAAAAATGTTAATTTCTTATGCGTTAATGAGAATACTGTAGAGTGGTGAGACTGTAAGAAAGCGTGCAGAATATTTCTACACAGGTTATTTCCCGCAGGGTTTTGAAATGCTTCCCCGTAAAACCGGCAATCAGTCAGTGACTAATGCTACAAGACTACGGTAGAAAGGCCTCAGTTCTTTGACGCGAGTACGCATAGAAATAAAGTGTCGATGGAAACGATGCTTGGCGTTGCACCGAGACATTAATAGCCTTTAGACACGGAGTATTTTATTGCCGGTAACCTTTCAGTACATGCAATCCAGCAGTTCTGCAGCGTTGGCAACCGTTACCGTCAGAAGGTGCACAGTTCCTTAGAGGGAAACGTCGGACGATGCATACTTAATGAGCGGTTCAATACCACGGTTTCTTAATGCATGTCGATTGGAGCAATTAATTATTATGCTCGACACACGTGAAATAAATGTTTGACGTCGGTATAAAATTCATCTAAATCACTCACGATTGATTTCTATGCGTCACGCATCGCCAATGATACTACATCATTTGAGATTTACCACTTTCGGTATATAGAAATTAAATGTTTATTCGATTACTAGATGCAAACCATTCTTTCCTCGTGTTTGTCCTCCATTAAAATATGCAAAATACCAATGTATCAGGTATGATGAAACTTGTATAATTACTTACACTTTTATAAATATTATTATAATTTTGTAGAAAATGCCGTTTTAATTCTACGTTACTTTATACTGTATATTCAACAAATTGATAATCTGTAAAATTTATATTTTTTAGTTCTATAAATATTTTAAAGCAACATACATATAAACGAAAATATAATCAAAATAATGATATCGTATTAAAAATTGTATGTAAATGATACATAACTAAATAGAGTAAAGAGGAACAATATAGTGAATTTTGAAACTTAAAATAAAGGTAATCATACCGTATTTTTATTCAACGTTTGTATCAATTGAATCATTTAAGGTATAATAATTATCATGTATATATTTACTTAGTGAAATGATTGAAAGTAAAGAAAGAACCTACACATTGTCGATGCAATCTCTTTACATTAAATCCTGATTTTCTATATCATTTCTTTATTTTTATTATACGATGTGTAAAATTCCAGTTGTGGAGTTGAACTTTGGAAATGATATAATAGTGATCGATATTTCTTAAAATGAACTCAAGTTTATCTAGCACAATATCTTCTGGCATCTGTTGCAATAGGAAAGGCAGTGAGCGAATATTCTTGCAAATATGTACATATATCATTCATTGAATTATAGACTCTATTCATAAATAAATATAAAGTGATATCTTGCATCAAGCCATCGATTTAACGTCTTTTTCCATTTATCAGCTTTAAAGGATTAAAAAAATATATGATCGTTTGACATAAAGGTAAATTTTATCTGCGCCAATTAATTTGTAAAATCAGTGCAGATGGTTCTTCACAATATATTTTGATATAGCTGTATAACATTATATAAAGAATACATTACGATATCTTACATTATTAACAAGGCAGCAATTACTATGATACGTGTGGAATTAACAATGTATTCTGTCCATTAAGGTAACAATAATTTATGTTCGCTTGTTCACGTAAAGATTGAAAATATGATCTACATGAAATCGTTACTCGCAGCATAGAGGCGTTACAAAGCGATAATTATATGTCAGATGGTAAGTAACTCTAGTTTTATAACCAACGATAAGGTATTCCATGATAGCGATAAGTTAAACACATGGAAGGCAAGGTAATCGGTGTAGATTTGATTTTTTCTGTTTCTATGTTCTTTTTCTTTCTTGAATATTTTTCAAATTACAAGAAATAGTCATATTTATGTTGTAAACTTGAATTAAATCGCGTTTCCGATGCTTGTTTGAAAACAAAATTCCTAACTATGTATAAAATGGCACGGGACTTTCCGATTTCCTTTGTTACATGCTGAAGAAGACACCTACATATTTCTATATTTTAACTTTTTCCATAAATTTAGATACTCTACATATTACGCAATATTTGATACTTAAGAGATATTAAGATATTACGAACATCGGCAAGTTAAAACCAGTAACGTAATTGCAAGGCTTGAATTGGTGATCAATGATAAAATCATCTTTTTTCGTTCTGTATAAATATTTAATTAGAAATGTTTGCACTATGTCGAAATAATAAAAATTTACATGCAGTAGTGTAGAGTGATGTTTTGTTGTTGCTTCAAATGTAAGGAAGAAATACTTAATTACATGTTCGCAAGTATATTACATATATACGTATAGCATATAGTATCTTTAATTAAAACCTGTCTTTGCAGCTTGTTATTTGCTATTATCATTTTGTATTGTTGTAAAATATTTTATGTGACGTGTCTTATATTTTACACTCTATTAATTCTGAAAAGATAGCTTGTCTTGTATTACATGACTCATAATGATATATCTGCCCGATATGTGCTAAAAGCAGTAATTCATTTCCACAATTGTTTTTTTCTCTTGAAAATCTTCATTAAGCACACCAGTTTTCTCGTATACGAGAACTATAAATAAATAGATCATCATACATTTATGCTGCCAACCATGACAGGAATTATGAATAAATTTTAAAATAACCTGTTATTAACTACTATTAATCACTGGCTTCCGTGACGTCGATTCATTCGTACTAACATAATTGCACAAGGAATACATTTAACGGAAAGATAAAGATCGAGAAACATTACATAATGTTCATTATTTTCACCATAATTCCTTTATATTATTAGAATTCTATTCTTCTTTGTGATCAAAAAGTTAAAACGCGAAGAATTCCTTCTGTGAATTTGTTATTATTTATCGTGATTGGGGTTATTGTAATACTCATATATATGTTATTGTAATTTATATTGTTATATCAATAAATTAAATACAAAAAGGAACAGTTTCAATAGTCGCATGCAAAACAAATAAAATAATCGCATAGAGGAAAACAGAATTGTTTCTTTTGTTTATAAATCATTATAATAGAAAGGAAAACATATCTGCATAAATAATTAGATGGTATTATAACGTAAAAACGAAGATAAAATCATATTAGACGGTAGTGCATATATAAGATGTTCAAGTTGTATGTTCATTTCTAATAACATCATATAACACACTTTTACAAATACGATTCGTAAATGAAATAACCTTCACATATTTCTGTAAACTACGTTACAACATCATATCGTACGTGGTTTGTAGTATAAGCTGGAGATTATCACACGCATGAAGTTAGTGCTAAACTCTGGGTAACAACTAATCTACAGTCTGGGATAATGTGCCAGGTTAGACCTGCATACAAGTTGCTTCATGAAACAGATACATGTATATACAAGGTCTAATCCAGTTCATACATATAACGGATACCATGCTTTGAAAAACTAATTTTTCAATATTACTCGTAGGAATATTCAACTTCGTTCAAGGTCTATTTAATTTTATTTTATCTGCGTATATATCAAACACATGTACCTCTCTGTCTTTTTAATGTTTCCTCAAGAAAACGATTTCATTATAGAATTGCAAATGTACACGTATAAAATTAATACAACTTACATAATTATTATGATATCGAATTATGAACAATAATCAGTGTAGTTTTTAATTATATGTAGATATTTATACACAAGTTATATGTTAATTAATAGGAATTTAGAAATTTAGACACAATATATTTATAACATTTAATTATAATATTTAGAAACAATAAACACAATACAATAAAAAAATAAAGCTTACAAAATCCTCAAAATTTAACATAATAAAATGTGCATACTGCCATTTATTGTTGCTTATTCATATGCATACCGTATCCTAAATTTTATAAAAAGAGTTTTCATGTAACAATCCATAAATATCTTTGAACCAAATGTAACATTGCGAATTAATATTTGTACAAATATTTAAGAACGTAAATAAATTGGATATAGTAATTCGAAGCATTATTTGTAATATTTTCATTGACAACTTTTACTGTTCCTAAAACTATGATTTCAAAATTCACAGAAGCATGTAATTAATATTAGATGCTATAGTAATTACTAAAGATAAGAAATAGAAGCTATATTAATTATAAATTATGAAAGATTACTACTGTTAAAAACCTAATTGATTTCACAATAGATACCTTGACAGAATTTTATTTTCTAAACAATACTCTTCTAGATACAGTGTATTTGTTCTTGCCAACATTGATGTATTACATATGGCCATTAATGGTGAAAATGTCACAAAGAGATTTATCGAACGTTATTTACCATTATTGTTTGATATAGTTGTCGTGGACAGATAGTGTCGATGGTATCACGACGAAAACCTCGTGGCTCCATCACTCATTTCGTGCTATGCGTCATACGTGTTACAAAATCTTTCGTAAACATTTATCCTCGTAACATGGCGGTTTTTCCGATTGGAAATTTTATTACTATTAATTAGAAATGCCTGTTACTGATTAAAAATACCCATATCTAAAGAGATAGAAATTTCAGTATGAATATATTACAATAATTAGACATGCAACAACTACATTGGTGTGTTGCTATTACCAAGAATGACTTAGTAATATAAAAGCAATTGAGTAATATAAAAGCAGTTTTGAGGAATCTGTGGTATGGTATTATGCCCAAATATAATAATCTTTATGTTTTCATAATACAATACTTTTGCATATTAATCATATTTTGCAATTTATTATAAATTATCATAAAATTCTTACGGATTCAATAATTATAATTTCTTAGCATTGAAAAAAGATATACAAATACAAAAATAAAAAATACAAAAATTGTATTTCAGATTACATATGTAGGAAGACTCAGGATTTATATACCAAACGATGCCAACATAATCTACAAGTAGGAACAGCAAAGAATATTATATTAAATATAGCTGCATAAATGATCTATGAAATCGCATCAGTAGAAATAGGAAATAATAACGAAGTAGTATTTCGACCGATACAATGGTTAACTAATTATGTGTTTTGATCTCTTCGATCTATAAGTCATTAAAGAGCAATTTTTGGGGCCACAAAGTCATATATTGTGACACTGAATTTTTACTTCTAGGGCATTATATAAGAAAAGTCTTGACGTGGCGAGCGAGGATTAACCCTACAGGACACACGTTGAGCTTAACAGGCCTATGCCCCTATGTTTTATGTTGTCAAATATACATTTCTTTAATTACACCCTTTTACTACAGTACTTTGAATTGTTAATATTAATACAAATATACACATCTTTGAATCTTGATGATTATTTTCCACATGAAAGCTGATGAAATAATAATTATACTGAGGAGAAAGGGAAATAGGCCTGCCAGGTCCAAGGTACACACTGTAGGATTAAAGAGTACGGCCACTGGAATGGTAGAACATCAAACATAGTCCGATAGATTCAACATTTTATCGATATCAATCAGTGTTCGTAAAAATTCTGAAATAACATTAGAGTGAGCGTGATTAATCTATTTCCATGATGTATCGAATGAAAAAGGAGTATATTACTATCTCGTTTTCCTATTATAACTTTTTAATAATATATATAGCATTATTTATATATTATATACATACTATATTTATATATAATATATATTATTTTAATAATATACAATAAGGCATTTATGAACTTGCATACTTACACAATATTTTCCTTTTTGTTTTTATTTATAGGATATGTTAACACGGTTTAACGAGAAAGACTTGAGACATCCTATGTATAACAATTACTTATTCATAATAATATTAAATATGTTAGTCATATCAAAACACTAGATCAGAGGATTCGTTCATTATCTTTGTTGTGTTGCTTCAAAATCATAATTTATTAAAATATCAATTAAAGTTTCTCCTGAATCAATTCTCTTTTGGCATGGACGACTTGATATTTTTCTGTATGGAATAATGAGATGAACATATAAGGAAATGTGATTCTATTTTTAAAAAACATACTTTATTTAGTGAGTATTCTATGTATCCACTTGCAAAAAGTCTAATGGCATCAAGTCGTATCTTCGATGCCGTTCAATTTTTGTTTGGAAAGTTACACCATATAGTAAGTAATTTTGTAATATTTTGAAATCATGAAGTTAATTGCTTCATTATTGTATTTGGGGTAAACTACCTCGTGTGCTAAGGAATAATTTGCTGCGTTCTCATTAATATCATGGTATTTACTTTTCATCTGGCTGCAAAATGTAAACATATTGCAAATACATAATGTCAATGTAAAAGGCAATAGAACTTTAGCACCATTTGAGGAGAATGGTAGAATTACAACTCATAGTTCCTTTGACAAGTTTGGTCTTCGTGATGAGTAAAATAGAATGCAAGCAAACAAATTGGATCTTGAATTTTAATGTCAAGAACAATTTTGCGACAACTTTTTAAACAGATTTCTATTAATTTAAAAGCGTAGAATTCTGCTACGGTGATCGTGACACTACCTGTCCTTGCATCTAGTATTTACATTTGTCTAATTAATTCATTTAACTAGCAAACAAATTAAATACGCATTTAATTTTCCTTATAAACAATTTGCATTACAGCATTGAAAATGCATAATAAGATATTTACAAGTAGGTAGCTGAGGTGTAATGATTGCAGGACTCAACGAATGATAAAGCTCTTCTATCGATAGAGTGTAAATTCATTTGAAACTCATACAAATTGGTGTTCATTAATAAATATCGAAGGAACAAAAAGGAAAAAGGGAATAATGAAACTCGCGAGAGTCGAACGATAATCTGATGTTGTGTAGATGGAGAAAGAGAAAGGTTCGGTGTCTCCATTTAGGCGTGTAATAAAACACGTACAACGAGAAAAGGTACAACGAAAATGGCATCAACACGAAAAACTCGTTGACGGGAGCCCTAGTTTCGTCGTGTTGCGCCGTGCGATAAATTAATGGTCGGTCATCATTGCGCTCATACGTGCTTGTACAGGCATGCGGACACATCGTAACGCATCATTTGTCTTCTCATTATAAATGTGAGCCACCGCTCTACCGCACCGTGACAGTCGGCCAAAATAAATTGCCATGCGTTACGTTTGTACTTTCATTTTATATTTAAAATGACTACACCGGAGAAGGCTCGTGCGGCCCTACCGCCCAGAGACAAATTGCTCATTTGCATAATGCCGTTATTTATTAATGATTGCGATACAGGTACTTCTGATGCTGTATAAATATCCACCTGCGGCGTCCGCCAATCGACAACCTTCTAATTCGACACTTGTTTGCCGTTCTCCACAGAACGATTTATATATGCTTCGTATCTGATATTATTTCAAGCCGTAAAACGAGTATGTATTATCAACCCTTTTGAAATTAATTCTTGTGTTCGAAATTCCGTGTAACGAATTTGCCCGGACATTTTGACAAACATCATTTTGCAATTATTTACTTTATCGCTACATTAAATTGACAGATTAATAATATACCTATTCGGTATATTATTGTAACTTTAAATCTGCGATTTAGGTAAGAGATATAAAAGAAGAGCGCTACTTTTTTATTATCTTCGCATACTATAACAATATTCTACTGAAAAAATTGTCAATTTTTATATTTAATAAATTTTGTTATCTTTATATGAATATTGTATTATTAATTGCTAAAAAATACGTATTTTTATTGTACATTTTTGTGTTGACAATTATAATTCTCTTATTGCTACTTACACATATGATTCTTAATTAGGAACTCCGTACCCACACATATTATTAGCTACTACTTATAATCAACAAAAAGTTGATTGGCTTGGCATTTAGTTGTAATTATTTATTTTTAATGCGGTGCATATGATTTCATTGGAAACGCAGTTAGACTATTACAACATGGTGAAGAAAGTTTTTTTAATATCTGTATATGAATCGTCACATTTTGCACTTTATGCACGAATGCTTGCAATTAAAAAAATGAATAGTCATGCTTGGCAGTTAAATAGCAATCGTGGTCAACTTAATGCGACAAATTTACCATATAACTAATTGTAATTTGCAAATCCCGTATGATGCCTTAAGATTATAGTAGGTACTTTATATGCAAAGCAGAGGATTCATGTTAATTTTCAGTAAGTGTTTAAAGAAGTAATTTTTATATTCGTTTTGGCAAATAGAAGTTATTATTTTGTATACTACGCTATTTAGCGCTAGAATATTTTATAGTCATACGAAAATTTAAAAACACCATTTAGAATAGAAACAAATTCTTTCAAACTCAATGAATAAAATTGCGGTAAAAATTACAATTTCATTGAATAAAATTGTTGTAAAAATTGAAATTTGAGACAGATCATATGTGTACATAGAATACATTTTCACTTGTAATAAAAATGGTATCTATGAAATATTTTAGTCCATACATTCTTTTATTTCTATTTTTTCTAATGCTCCTATTTCTTATATGATAAATGATTTTTCCATTTTTTCCATTATGTATTACGAAACGATATATGTCAACGAGTTTAATATGTATACGGGTTTTCGCACGAATATCGTGCATCAGCTTCCTGGTTACGCAAATTATATATCGATATCAGAAACAGCCATTTATCTTAGTACATGGAAAAGGAAGATTGCAACTATAAACACGAAAACCTGTTCATGAATATAACGTATCGCGTGTCACTTTATCTGTGAGATTCCTTATTTGTGAACAGCGTACAGAAACTGGGTAAGCCATGAATCATTGGATCAAGCAAGAAATATCGAAATCGGATATTGGATATTTATATTAAGCATAATGTATGGTTAATGTATCTCAAGAGACAAAAGAGCGACGTTACGGTAAAAAGATCATGGGATGACAAGCGTTACACCTTTTAACGGTGCCACAGATCGTTCTAGCCGCTAAGGAACAACGAAACGGTGGTTCCAAAACGGTACAGCGTAAAGCCTAAATCAAACCGAGAGCCGAGCAAATCCAAAGAGGAACGGCGAATATAAAATATCGGAGAAAGATACAGCAAGAGTCGGAATTGCTGGTACGAGTGTGCCAGGCGTTGGAGTTCGCGCGACTTGGTGGCGTAACCAAGATATATGAGCGCTTTTCCCCAAAAAAGTGTTAAGGAATTATGCTTCGCAGAGTAAATGAGATGTGTCTGCGCCGAGACATAGATCACGGGAACGCTATCCATTCTCACCACCGTGGAAATAAATACGATCTTCTTGGCGAAAGAGACTGCTGAGCAACGCGTTGGAGAAAGAAGACGAAGAGAAGGAATAGGTGGTAGAGGGGCGAGAGGAAAAGGTGACGGCAGTAGGAACGGAAGAAGAAGATGCTGAGAAGTGAGGGTCGGAAAGAGATAGGAAAATCGTCTCCTAGCGGCCCGCATCCCGCAGCACATCTTTCTACCCGACACACGGGGGATCCAACGTAGCCATTTCTCTGGCCTGTTATACGCCGCCTATATACGTATCTACTACCCCCGGTAGGTACCTACAGCCAGCAAATAAATTGATCCATTACTCAACCGAGCAGTCATCTTCCTTCCTTTGCTTCTGTTCACTCGCCTCACCCGCTGCCGCGTCCTTCCGCGAGCCTTTTTCCTTCAGACTTTTCCGGGAATGCTGCCAGAGATTCGGTAAAGCCCCTTTCACGCCCTGTTGCAGAGACGATGATACGCTGCGATTTACTCAGCCGAGTTCGTCTACCTAGCTACCGGGAAACCGAGAAATTGATGGCACTTCGAAGGGATTCGCTGCATCCTACCGTATAAGTATGCCGAAAGTGTCTGCACTTGACTTCTTGACAGTCAATGCTTGCCTTTCGGTTCATAGAGGACATCCATTTTCTATTTTGAGCAACATCACAATAATGCGTCCAACGATAAATATGTAGGTATATTCCATATTAGTCAATATCAATTTCATATCTATTCAAGCTAAGATAATAATC
Source organism: Bombus bifarius (assembly GCF_011952205.1). Classification (NCBI taxonomy): domain Eukaryota; kingdom Metazoa; phylum Arthropoda; class Insecta; order Hymenoptera; family Apidae; genus Bombus; species Bombus bifarius. Next base: position 24,296 of record NW_022884703.1, on the reverse strand, counting down.
CATGTATTACCATAGATATCAGCTTTTTAAGCAAGCTTAAAAATCAACAATATACGATATGTTTCACACATACAGAAACTGTTAACTTATTTTAATAATTATGTACTTTTTAATATCAATAACAATATAAAACAATAGTTTGTATCATAATTAATTATTTCCGAACAATTTACTAATTTTCGATATATGAAGATTCTATGTTATTTCAAATTATCTTTAATCAAATATTATTCAAATAAAGTTATTACATTGATTAAAAACATAAAATTAATTTTGTCCTTTGCGAAAATCGATTTATTACTCAACTAAGTAGTTATTTTACTTTCTTGGTATTACTCGACCACTTTACTGCTTTCAAGGTTGTACTACTACGGATCATTCTCCTTCAGACTTCCTTGGGAATTCTGCCAGAGATTTGGTAAAGCTCTTTTCACGCCCTGTTGCAGCGATGGTGATATGTATTTCGCGATCTCTCACTGATTTACTCTGCCATGTCTGCTTCCTTTATTGAAGCTAAAAGCATTTACTATACGTATACTGTTGATCTAAATATGTAATAAATATTCTCTTTTCATTTGTTGTATATTGAATTTTTTAAATCATTCAATTCAGTTATTTGAAAGAAGAAATGGAAGAAACTTTAATAGGGGTATATTATAGGGGACACTATTATACAAATAGTAGGAAAATGAAAATAGTATTATGTTTCCAAATGTATAAACTCTATTCTTAATCAGTTTTCAAATATTTAACAGAAGATTCAATAAAACATTTTTTGGCAGAAACAAGAAAGAGGTTATGAAGCATTTCTGAAAAATATGAACTCGTTAAAACTGATAATTACGCAAGACTGATAAATAATTCTGTCAAATCTTACAAAAAAATTAGTGTACTCAACGCCTAGGCCATTAAGAACTACAGTCAGATTTAATTATTCTACTAAATTTTAACATAATATTAATCTAGCGATCATTATTCTATCAAATTTTATGTTTAACAATTTTTACTTGGGACTGTAAGTTATTTAATTTGTAGGTAGACAAATGTTTTGTGTATGATTATTCCAATGTTATGATGTAAGTCATTAAATTTTATGAACGATTTCTCTTTTATAAGAATTACATATTCCTGTGGAGTATTTCCTCATTCTACATTAATAAAATTAATGAAAATCTATTTTCTTATGTAGATACTTTTTATTGACATTTTGTATACGGATTTTTTTTATTTATATGCGTAGATCTAATTACGAGTACGATAATTAGGTAAACAAATTATAGATAATTAAACTTTTTTTTCAAAACTGATGAAACTCATGAAGCAATCTAATCAAAGATTGCGTCATTTGCCCCTTATACAAAAATTATGTCAACTTTACGTCTACTTTAATATAGTTTGCTTCATGTTATTTTATGTCATTTATAACGGTGGTAATAAACATAGCTACAGCATCGAAAACAAAGATAATAACCATTATCAAGTAATAATATACGAGACATAAATTAAACCTCTTAAGTTCTATTTAAAATCATGTACAAAGAGAGAAGTAAGGAACAATCTAAAGATAAACAGTTTGTCGTGTAAGTACGTGTCAAAGATTCAGCAGGCACTGAAAATGGTTGATTTTTGTGCTGTAATGAAGGTTATAAAAGAAAATGGACGGAATCGTTAGTCGTTACGAGTTCCGCTTCTTCGCATCTTTTTCTTTGTAGCGTCTGTTTCCAGCTATCATTGAGACTTCGTCAATGTCTTCAAATGCACCGTGTTTTATTATCTACAATATATGTATTTTTAAGTCCTGTGCATTCAACATCCGGATCATGTTTTAATGACTATTTCGCGTGTGTAAATTGGTATAATTCAGTTTCGCTACATGATTTTCCTTGTGCTGAAATGACTTACTGCTCTCATTGTTAGATACCTCCATCCGCGTTGGTTAATTAAACAAGAGATTAATTAACGCGCCTGAGATTTCCTGTTTTATACAATTACGAATTTGTACAGTACCAAGCTGAAACTCATTACCTCTTCTATAACATGCTCCCAACACTGTTATTAGAAATATAATAACATAGTACAAATATAATAAAAAAGTACAGACTTTGTTGAAAGAAGATTTGGTTAAACGAAGATATTCCTAATAAAATAATTATTTATAGTGATTTATTGGTTTTCGTTCTTTCAATATTGTTTTTATGATATGTAATATGATACATTGTGTACGATTTTATGGTTATGCCTTTTCTTACAATATGTTTTTATCTCATTGAATATAATTTTCTTCGTATCTTTTACTCTCACTTTAGAGTTTCACAAAGAGCACAAATGTATATTTGCATATTGATTTATATATTCAAATATCAAGCAAATTTAATTATTTCCTCGCGAAACCAATTATCAGTATTTTTTGTTTTTCTGGAATTCCACAATCTCATATTGTGTATACTTGGTTTGGAATAATTTAATAATAAGTAGAAAGCGAATGATGTAGAATAATAATTTTTGCATCAATTCGTGTGTAAAATTACTTTTTTTATCGAGCACTATCGAACGATTAAACCTGTAGTTGTTTGCATATCCGGTTTATGTTTCAATCTGGTTCCATCAATATGAATAAACACCCGTATGTGAGGTAGTTTGCTGCTGCATTAATATGTATTGGCAATAAATCGATATCGATAATTAAAATCTGTGCCTGCCATAAGGCCTTTGGACGTGAGCGCGTTTATATAAAAGTTCAATTTGTTATATGTAACTGTGCGAGATGACTATAAATATTGCGTTACCCTTTTTAACTGAGGCCGTAAATCCGCGTGATTTATATCCAAACCGTCTGTAAGTGTGTGAAGGGGTCGAGATTCTGTGTATCGTTGCATTGTGTCGCAAAATTTTCATATTTCTTCCTGCTAGACAAAAGCCAGTTCCGTTTTCCGTTTAATTTACGTAATCGATGATGACGAACGTCCAGATACATTTACCACTGCAATAAATATTGAGAAATGTAATTACGATATTAATTCATATGTTATTGTGCCTTCATATGTTCTAAATTGAAAAATAATTACATTCAAATGACTTGTATAACCTAAAAATCGACAAGAATTACGGACGTAGTATCAACTAAATCAGGATCAGAATTAGGAAGTGTTAACTGTTTAATTTAATTACATCTGTTCTCCTTGATCTCTTTTGATAAAAATTCCAACTCTTACTTTAACGAAAATGATCCCGTTTTTTTTTTTTTCGATACGAACTACAAATAAATGAATAAGGAACGAAAAATTCGATTAATTCGTTTAAATACTAAATCCTGAAAATCTTTTACAATTTTGTGACCGATTTTATTTCATCTTATTGATCTTTTAAAAATATTCAATGCTAATTAATATGACAGGATGATTATTGGTTTGGCAGAGTAGCGAAAACAATTTCGGACCACAGTGAGTGCGTCGCGCATCTGGAATGAATTTTTCGCAGGACAACGCGGCTGGATATCGTTGGAGGTTGGCTTAGCACGAGCCGAAAAAATATTTTCGCAGGCAGATGCGTACGGGCGGCGTTGTAACGGGGCCAACGAGTTTGAACATCAGTCACGAAAAAGAGAGATTAAAAAAAAGAGGTAGGAGAACGCCAAAAAAGTCCGGGAGATGGGTTGTCCGAATGAGTGGGTTGAGTGAGTGAATGACAGATAGACAGCAACCAGACAGGAGACTGACAGCACGGCGGCGGGCTGACAGCTTGCCACTCTGCCGGGCGTTCGCAACATCGAGTATTACCGACTACCGTACGTGTTGATCCTTGTCCCATTCATCGACAAAAAGCGAACGAACCCCCGATTTTGTTCTATCTCAACTGACAGGATCGATGATCATTTTTGAAAGAACAAGAGTCACTGGTCCTTACCCTTTCACTTTAGTTTTATCAATAATAGTCGCTCTAGCCAATTTTCTTTTCTTTCTTCTTCCCACTTCCTCTGTTTTCTTTCTTTCTTCTTTTTTTATGTCAGCATTTGTTTACGAATTTTCGAAAATATCTATCATTCTAATGTTTGTTTCCAGTGACATTTCACCGTTTATGTGTTATAAGCGATTTATATATGTACATATCTGTTTGAAACAAAATTGATTGTATCGTCCTTCAAATAAAATATCGTCTTATTTTTGTTGAGTAGTGATGCATCATTGATCAAATTCTATAAAACAAATTGAAATTATAAATGCTAACCTTTTCGTTTTGTACACTAATTTTAATCGTCTTAAAATGGAAGTCGTTTCATAGTTTCATAATTTTGTAAATACGAGAGAAGTATATTTAACACTAAAATGACGCAAATATGTGAATAATATGTTTCTTTCCTGAATTCATGGAAAACAAGAGTGACACTGAATTCAATACTTTCCCTAAAATGCGTAATTAAAATTAGTTCATTACCCAGTTATATGTCAATGTCATCAAATTATTGTGTATGATTTTGCTATTCATCGTTACAAACACTTTAAAAAAGTAATATTTTTGTTTGAGTTTTTATTTACTTACGTTACCGAATTTAATACTTCAAGATATTTAGTAATTGAAGGGTAATTCTCTTATTTGTAAAAAAAGACAGCCAAAAGAATAAAGTTAAGTTTTCAAATTCTACCTATAGGATTCGAAGCATTATAGTCTACGAGACAAGCGGTAAAAGTTCTTGACGCAATCGTACGAAATGAATTACCGGATTCTTAGGGAGGCGTCATTGTTCAGAATAGGAGCGGCAGTTCCAAGAAAGTACGAATTACTGTCAAAAGTAAACCAAAGTAGGGTATACTTATGACTACAAATTAAGTATAATTCCAGCGGCCGTAATAACGTAACAACGGACCGCTACATAATTATTCTACGTAATCACCAGGACCTTGAAGCACTGTACTGCCTTTTAAAATTGCACTTAAATTACAGTCATACAATATTTGAGGAATATCATTCACGTGTATGGCGTTGAATAAACTCTTAGGCAAGAGATGTTCGGGATATCGATGAAAACGTAATATGTATTGTACAGTTAAAAATTAAATGCGAAGTATTTAAATATTTACAAAATGGATTCGGATTGCTACATTTTGTATAATTCTTGCAATTTTCTGTACTTACGAATAATATAATCTGTATTATAAGCAAGCCGTTTATAAGTTACAAATGTTATTTCTTTCATTTTGAATTATATAGATAAGTTATGAGTAATCTCATACCATTGCAAATTAATATTACGAAAAATTTCTGAGATTATTCGTAATATCTGCTAATGTCATTAAAAAATAAGATCTCATAATTCCACAAATTTAACGGAGTAGAATGTTTGCGCAAACTTTTTTAGTGACTCTGACGGAAGTTCCCTTAATGACGCGAGTGAGAATAATTAATCAATGTTCACTAAAAAGTTATATAATTACGTACGTGGGCAAAGCGTCACACGATTTAATCAGTCCGTGATCACGCTTGTTAGAATTACAAGGAAACGGAAGTACAAAAAACTCGCATATTATAGAGATAAACATGCAGGCCATACGAAACGATACCATCTTTCCTTCCACTCGTGTTTTGGTTTTCGTTAAAAATAGATTTATACTTTCTTTTAGGTATTATGCGAGATTACTATTAGATATCGTAATTTACTCAGTTATTTTTTACTTTATGTAGTTATGTGTTTTAGTATGATAAATATCCTTCCGATCTTTATGTAGATAAAGCAAATTTAATACTCATCACGTTCATTAAACAAAAAGAAACTAAAAAATAGTTCATCTTATATTAATTAAAGTGTTAAACACGAACATATGATATATACTTAAAGCCATAATTTAGTTGGATAAACTAGAAGATATACGATTTAGTATAATTTTATATTACACAAGTTATCTATTACCATTTTGACGTGAGTAAAATATTGTAATTAGTTTACAATGATTTGTTTGCATTATTAACATTTTTTACCTTTAACTAATTTTATAGGAGAAGAAAACGATATGTTTATTCTAATTTTTTACCAAGTTCTATTATAAAGTAACAAACATATTGTTTGCAAGCTACTCCTTGTTGAATTTTTCTGAAATTTTATAAAAGATTTATATATGTGAAATAATATAGATGTATATATATAATACGATGTATCAGTGGCGAAAGCAGAAAGTCTTTTTCCGTTAACGGTAGGACTTCAATCTTATCTTATATAAAATAAACGAACGCAGATGACGTATTTCCACTTCGTAGAACATATTCGCGAGCAATAATTCAAATTGAAAAAAGGTCGAGCGTTATGTAGATTGATCGTCAGCTCGGAAAGCAAGGAAATGAGAGTGCAAAGGAAGCAGAAAAATAAACGCAGGAGCGTACAGGTAACAAGAGGCAAAGTGGCCGTCTCCCCACTAGCGAGGTTCCCTCCTTACCCCTGACGTGCACGTTTCTTCCTTCTTCTCCTCTCTTCACTGGGCAGGTGAGCAGCGAGTCCGTGGTGCGGGTTACCATTATGTCTACAACCTTGAATTAAAATGCCGTATAATGACACAGCTAGGCAGCCTGTATAATTTATGTCCATAAAAATAAAATCATAATTACAGAGGCGCGGACTGCGAAAAGACGGTAATAATATGGCTGCCCGCTGTGCTTGTTGCGTGTTCAGCGCGTGTATATCGTGTTCGTCGTTGATGCTTCGCTGTTGTTGTTATTGTTATTGTTGCCGTTATCCTCCTGATGTCACATAGTGGCAGTGCCGCGTTGTATCATATACAACAATGTGCGTTCTACGATTAAACGTACAACGTAAAATTTCATAGATTCTGCATGATCGATAAAATAAATTTGAACTGTTTAAATACACGATTACAATAGAATAAAAAATGATTAAGTGATAACGAATATGTAAGAAAGATAAATTAAGCAGAATTATAAACTTTCTTATTTCATTACCTACGATAAATTTTGAAGAAATAATGTAACTTTTAATTGTAATCGTATATCACACAGTACATGATCCAATCTTATGACTATACGTGTGTTGGAATAAAAAAACGTTGAAAGAAAGATGCAAAAGGAAATAGGAATAAGAAAGACGATTGCTCGTCAGCTTAACGTCAAGATCTTAAACTCTGTGTTGAACGACTGCCGAGTACGGAAAATTAATAAATGTGCCAGAAAAATTAATGGTGCCGAAAACTCCGCTTCGACGACATTAATCTTACGTGGCAAAGTGGCAACGGGTTTTCCAAGACGCGCGCAGAAAGAAATCGTTTCAGCTCCGTTTCTCACCGTCCGTTCGTAGTGCAAATCGTCATGAGACTCTGAAACGCGAACGGAAAGGCGATGTGAGATCGCGTTGATGAATGCCCCCATTACACGAACACCGCTAGTTACTCCTCGGAGATAAACCGCCTTCATTACTCACTTTCTGGCGTGACCTTATTCCCCCCTACGGCCTCGCACTCTCTCTCTTTCTGTCTACACTCCTCTTTCCTCCCGCCCCTCTTCCTTCGCCCTCTCCTTTTCTCTCTTATAGCTATTAAGTTAATGCGAATTAATAACAGTGGCTTTTTCTAGTCAACAGCCGCTTTCTTGCAGCAATACAGGTATTTTAGTGGATAATAAATTTTGACCTCGGGGAATATATTATAACTGTGGTTTGAAAGCGTACACATCAAGGGGTGGCACACTCTTAACAGATTGGATCGTTTGTCTTCAGACTCGAAACTGCATTATGTTAGATACGTAGATATTAATGCGACAATGCAATTATCAGTGTTAGATAGAGCTGACCCACTTGTTTTTTACTTCGTCATGGTTCTGCTATAATTTTCATTTCTAATTTATGGGTTGATTATTGAGAAACGGAAAGTTTATTAGTATTCGTTAACGAGAGGTGTGTATGCCAATAAATTTCAAAACAATCGTGAAACAATCATTCGACTTTCTTGTCAGGCAATAAAATTACAGTAGTTTCTTACCTGGGAGATTGTATATCTTTTTATCATAAAAGTAGGAAATATTCGTACGTGGAACAAGATTATAAATAGATATTTTTTGCGTTTTTCTTTAGCTATTATATCCTTTTGCGATATCTTTTAAGATAGATATTTCTAAGTGTAGATACCTATCCTAGATCTTTATATATACATACACATTCTTAAATACCGTTCATAATCAATGATCAACTGAAAATACTGTATAATTACCGTTCATTATCAATGATCAAGAGAGAATAGAATATTTTCTATATTGATACTTTCTTGAAGGCATGTAAAAATGAAACTATTGCTAACAAAGGCAATTTAACATTATTCACATCGTACTTTCTAAATTCGTGAGCATTTGTCAATATCGTTCAAATAAATATCAGGCAATTACACTTAATGGGTCACGGTACGCGTTCAATGAAACCAGTACAAGCTTAATTGGATATTAAATTAATGACCACTACGTGTGAATCAAACAAAATACTGTAAATCCGGTTAGGAGGGAAATTGTAATTTATATTTCGCTAGACGGTGGTGTGTTCCATGATAAATGACAGTATATTTTTAATGCCCCACTGACATGTACGCTTTGAAATACGTATAATTTAATACGTATATATTAATTTCTTTTGTATTAAAACAGTGAAGACCGAAACTATAATTCATCGATATAATGTATATTATTAATATCTCATTGATTTATTACTAATGAGCACCTGCCTTATATCACAATCGGAGATTTTGATTTGGAATCTATTGGTGCTTTGATAAATAGCGTATCGGTTAATAAAGGGATATGGCTTAAATTAATTATTGAAATGTAAATAAAATAACGAAATTTTAAAGCACGACTTCAATGATATACAAGAGAATTTTCTCCGTTCTTTTCCCTTTTTAGATGTTAGATATGTATCAGTTACGTCTTTTGGTATTTAAATTGTTTTTCATATGCAAATTTAATTCAATAAATTTTCATAATTATCCTTGGTGTAATTAATAACAGGAAATTGTTTATAATTCGTGTAGTCAGATAGAGTAGTAATCAAAATCTAGAATACATATGCAGTAATATTTAATATACAGAGTACATAAATTGAAAATATTCGTTTCCAATGACGTGTTAGCGCTTTTATTCCAAAAAGTAAGTCAAAAATATTTTGTGTACCTACATTGATCTTTGTTTTTATTACAATTAAATTTATTTCCACTAGAAATAAAGAAATTCATGTATAAAAAATAATTATTTAGGAGTTTCGTCTTCGTCGGCTCTTGCCGATTTCGGTACCCCTGAAATAAGTTGTCAAGATCATCATTTTGAACAATTTTTTCTTATACAAATAACCGCCGCTTGAACTTAATTTCCAAAATATTTTCAATTGAATGTAGATTACGATTACATTTCGTAGGTGGCCGCATTTTAATATCATGTAAATAACAAAAAAAAATCAGTGGGTTATGACTTAGGGTAGAATAGTGTAAAATAATTTCCTATGAATCGATTAATATGTGGTATGTTGCATTTTATTCTGATCTTCAATTGCTCAAAAATATCAATATATAAGTATCAATATATCTACCGTCACTCAAAAATTGTTTACAGGACAAAAAATTATAAAATAAATCGTTAAATAATAGTATGTAATATCAAACACAAATTGTTTTATAACTTGAAAAGCAAAGCTGAGCGGTTATTACAAAAAAAAAAAATTGTTCAGAATGATGACCTTGACAATATATTTCAAGAATACCCAAGTAAGTAAGGAGACTGAATTTCTAGATAATTACCAAAATAATTTTCGTTGTGCAAAAAGAATACAATCAATTTCTGCAGTGAAAGAATAGCTGTATAAATGTTCATAATGCTGGAATTTGTCAATGTGATTGAGTTGAACAGTAATCACATAATAAAATATTTTGAGCACTTTGTGAAGAATAAATAATAATTACTGTTACGGTTTACTGCCATACGATATATTCAATATTTACATCTTTTTGTTTCAGTCTGAATATTAATCTACAAAAACAGAGCAGACGTATCCGTTTGTTAGTTTGATCCGTACCTTCAATCTAGTCAAAGTATCGTGGAGAAATCGTCCTCTTTTATGGAAAATGGATCCTCCGAAAGAAATCTATTTATGTCTGTATAGAAGTAAAAAGAACAAAGAGTCTTGCAGCATTTAGACCATTACATTCAATGAAGATAAAATCGCGGAGCGTCGTTTCTCCATAACGTTGTATTAAGAGTAACATGCGTGCGTGTCGTCGCAACGTGTCTACGGAATATGCAAGAATATTTAACACGGTACGCTGCAACGGCATGCCCGCAGAAAGAATATTTAACACGGCATGCATACCCGTCTATCTTCATACGTCGTAGGTTACACAGTTACATTAGTAGGAATGTCACGATAACGAACGCGCCGGTACACTGTCAGCAGAGACGTCTTCCTGTTTCTGGGGGTGCAGCGCAAATTCTCCAGGCACGTTGGTCTCCTTTCGCCCTACGCCACTGGCTATATCCGATATTCCAGGCACGGCCGCGAAAAACAAAACACAGGGGAATACGTTTCCCGCATATGCGTCTCGCGTGTACTCGCTGGATTCATTTTGGTCGGGACATTCCGCTGTCAGCACGGCGTTATCGCGCATCGCCGAGCAGTAAAACGTTTCGGCTGTGCGCCGATAAACCATGAATCCGCAATTTACAGGAAACGTGAGTGATTCGTTTGTGCGCCCGCACGTACCGCTAGATCTACATAACGCGTAGAAACGCGTCAAGTTTATACCTTTTTTCTTCCTACCGTCCTTTTTTCATAGTACCTTCTCCGATGTAACAATTAAGGCCCGTTTACCCTGCCTGAACTTCCGGCAATATCACTTTCAATGCACGCCTGGCTGTGTAATAAACCTGAAATGTTTTGCAGTACCCAACAAATGTTAACGGCAAACATAAATATCACTGGTAATCACGTGCAATGGTAAATATGCTTTTAGTGTCCACACTGGAACATATATTTCGTTAACAGTTTACAGAGATTGATTCTTATAATTTCATACATATCTTACTTTGCGTTGCCTGCTATTTTCAATGTAATATTTGAACAATAATTACGCGTACTTGATACTTTTTAGTTTAGAAATAGTACTTTTCAAAATAAGCTATGTAATTGATGAAATGAATTGATAAAATGTTTCGATTTCAGTCAAATAAAGAAAATAAAAAGTTACATACTCGTATGTCTGCAATATTCAATTGATATTTAAAGATAATATGTAGCTGTACTTTCCAAATTAAAGAAATACAGTTTCCGTTCAAACATCATTTATTAAATCAATATGTAATATGAGCTGATTTGATTTGACTGAAGTTATTGCCAATAATCTTAAACGATGTATTTATCTTCAATAAAACACGATATACAGTTGCTCTTTATTGCACGTTGATTATTATATAGAATATATGAAATGACACAAGTATTGTCGATTAAATATTGATATCGAAATCGCGATACTATATCAGCGAAACAAAATTTATATTAGAAATAGGTACTTAAATGAAATAAATCGCAGTTTTTTGCTATTTAGAAAAACAAAGTGTGAGCTCTGGTTATTTATAAAATTCTAGATTATGGATATGATTCACAATTTTACAGAAACATCACGCAAGTATCATACGGATCTATTAGTAGGTGATTACAAACTATCAAATATTACGAAAATAAGTGTTCCACGAATGGCGCAGTATCAAGAATATAAAACCTGTTGTACATTGGAATTATTTATTCATCTTTTTCACAATCGTTGCGTAATACGAATATTTTTAAATACCTATACCGTAAACAGGTGTTTTCGATTAGCACTAAAATCACATTTACTGCATACAATTTGAAATTAATGGACGTTTAATCAAACGATTCATCGAAATCGTGTATTCTTCAGCACATAAATTACTTGATTCTTCGTTTACATAATTCCTTATATATAACATAATTTCTTATATATTATCTACTCTTAATTATGATTAACGTAGTATAATAATGTGTAAGCAAGATAATGATTAACGATATATAAAAAGTATATAAAATTTTAGGCTTTCACAGTTAACGTTTTTCTTCTAGACTTAAAGTATCGATGCAAAGTTACGACGGATGAGATTCAAGTTCGAATTTCTGATTGTGCATCGGTCATGAATACGAATAGAACGAGTGACTATTTGAAATGAAATAAACTAACCGTCGTTTTCCTGACGACAGGCGATACGTCACTGTGACCAATTCACAATAGGGCATTACACCCCGAGACCAGGACAATAGTTATCTCCGGACTGTATGAACGTGTACGTGGTTATTATTCGCACGCGCACACGTGTCACTGCCGACGGCGACAAGTAGCGCCATTGGTGCTGGTTGAAACGCAGCCCCGTAAACGCGAGTTTCGAGTAGCCGTTGCGGAAGCACCGCGACACACGGCGCTTCACTCAATTACCTTGCCACTTAATGCACTCGCGCAGTGATTCACGAGCGTACCCTCGTCTTCCGTGATGGCTTAGAACGCTTTATGTTATACGCATGCACGTGCGTTTGCCCAATACCACTTTTTGAATAGAATTTTTCATATGCCATTTTTATGTTTCGTTCAATTTGTCAATTCGTTAATTACAATCGTCTTAATTAATACCGCTATCGATATATTATAAATATTGACCGAAAGGAAATGTGTGGAAGTATGAAGTGTAATGCAATTGTTCGCAATGGCAAATAAAATTTAAATCAATAAGCAAAAATTACAAACGCTACTCTCATAACACTGGAACCCTATTTAAATTTAATTTTGTTCTAAATAACGGCCGGAGGATTGTTAAGCGCCCGTGTCGTACTACGTTCTTTGTTGAATAAAATTCAGTTTCTGTTCAGTGAATTTCATTTCGGTATCACGGTGTATCTCTGTGAATTACAACGAAGGGGACAAATATTCATTGGCTGTCATAATGTTCGATGAACATCCGTTGCGTGTAATGGATAACGATCTTTAACGCAACGTTTCGTTGCGTTAACATATTCGCAGTTATGTTACCTGTGTCCATAGGGCTTTGGCTGCATCACTTCTCATTTCTCGTGCAATGCCTAATACACGATCACTATCAATATCAAATAATCGAAGTTTAGAAATTTGATCCTATTTCGCGATTTCGCTCACTACCTTAACTACTTGCTGGATGATTCTATTCGATGCATAAGATAAGTTTGAGATCTTGTGTAATATGACATCCAAGGTTACCTGTTACCAGTTCTTTTACCTCTACACGTTAGATATGTCTTGTAAAATATTCATATTTTACTATGAAGCAATCTTATACGTTTATCTGTTTACAATTAATCATAATGACAATGGACTATTTTGTAGCCGGTATAGATCGGAGTTACTACTTTTATCGAGATTATAAAGACTTTCATTTACGAAAATTATTTCTTATATTCTTATTATTTTCTTATATTCTAAAAATTATTTCTTATATATCTTATAGCCAACTTTGATATTTTCGATCAAATGCAACATGAAGTTTCGTGGTAAATATTAATTTTTGTGTAAGTATTTGAAATAAGTTTTCATTTTAAATATAAGAAATACAAAGTCCAACTAAATAACAAATAAAACGGTTTCATTATGTCGTAATTGTTAAAGCTCCGTAAGAAGTTATATGATAATTACATACAGAAAACATATATGCAAATAATTCTATTAACATGAATGTAATTTTTATTAATGATATTCAAACTTCTTTGTAAAATGTGGTATCCAAAGTGGGCTACATATGTATGTACGTCTATATATAAATATGTACGTTCAAATTCTTGTATGTATACGTATATGTAAATTGTGTATACATTGTATTGATTGTATACTGTTAGATATAAATTATGTTTTGTAAATTATTTCTTAAAATACTTGTTAATTAATGTTGCTGTACACCAATAACACCATTGTAATGTCTTTTACAGATTTATACAAAATGGCATTTTTATATCAAGCAAACAGGGGTCAAAAATATTACTCCTTGAAAAATTCTTCTAGTTCTGAGGGATGAGATGAAAATAAATTCACTGTAGAGAAAAAAGGACGTTTGATAAAATAATCGTTGCGCACGTATCTGGGAACGTGTAAGTTTCGCTACTGTGCGACTGGTAAGGAAGAAAGGTCATAAAAGACTTATCGTCCAATTCAGCGTAATCACTTTCCCGGCGGGGTTGGAAGTGCGCTGAGGCCGTTCGCTGCAAAGTTTTGGGGTGGACGGGAAAGTAAATCAAACTAGAATTACCGGCTGCTTAGCATACGGACCGAAGTCTCGTACGAACAAGATGGGGAGAGGGTACAGTCGACGACGACCGTGGAAGGCAACCAGAAATAATATCGCCATGAATACAAGAGTGAGCGCCATTACACGTAATTGTGATCTATAGGTGTCATATATTACGGCGTCGACGACGTATAAAGGGCGTTCAGGCTTGCACGCGTAAATCCTCGTCCTCTCCCTACCGTCATTTTCCCCTTCGGCTTGTACCCCTCGCGCATGGCCCCTCCACCTAACCTCGTTCACCCCACTCCCAGATCATCACTGGTGAAATATTCACGTATATAATCAGCCCATATACGATAAAGTAACCCCCGACTACTTTCATCTCTTCATGGGCTATGCTTATCGCCTGACATTAGCTTTTTAATATTTTCACGATTCGAATATGGGAAACGTAGAAACGTGGAGTCTTTGCTGTTTGATTACTCGATTCGACTTATGACATTTGCATGGATAAGTAGAATTAAGAAGCGAATTTATGCGATGATTTCCATTACTGTCATAAGCTTCTACGGCTGGATTTCTTACGTTAAAAAGTTATATGAATTATAAATAACTTTTCTTACATGCGAAACTGTGCAGAGTTTCAACTACGTACTTAGACTTCTCGCTTAAAAGAATTCCACGTTTCTTAAAGTATATTTCCGTTACCTAAATCTTGTAGAAAAGGCATTGCAGTTACATTGGTCATTTTGTATAAAAGCTAGAGAAATTGCAATTTTTATCTGTGTTGCGTGACATTCTCTTTCTCACTTAAAAATCACTATCGATGTTGGATATGCGTGGCAACATGGCGTGGATAGGAAATGCATAAATCACGGCAATACAATACACGCAAGAAATCAATCTTCTTTCACGGTTGATAGTTTCTTGTTGGCGTTCCGTGGCAAGAGTGTTTTCACGGTTTGAAAGTGGCGCGCGCGGGAAGATCGATTGACATCGCTCAGGGCGATGCGATGGGGCGATCGGTCGATGGCTCTACGTCGAGCCAGGACAGCTCTCTTCTGTTCTCTTTCTTTGTGGAGCCGAGAGCAATATTACATATCGCGGTGATGTATCGTCCCCAACGTTCGGGGTGCGTCATGGTACGTTACACCCGGACCGCTTGCCGCGAATAAAATCATTGTTGGTAAGTGATTAATGATTGTGTTATAAGGGGCAACCTGAATGCAGTCCCCTGTCTCGGTAATATCGTAAACTTCGCGACACTTTCATGCTGTTCTCGTGATCAATACATACCGCAGTAAACCAATCGGTAATCCATAATTTTGTCGGGATGTCGGCTCGAATGATACGCCATTCAATTATGAAATAGAAATATTACCGATGATATTTTTTAAATACGCTTTCGCTTTCGTTTTACGCTAGTCACGCTTCAAAGTTATTGATCAGTTATATAACGCTATGGACATCGCAAATGTTGAGGAACTTTATAGATGTTCCACATCTGGATTCCTTGTAGAAAAAGTTACGCCATTCTTACGGCCAGTCGCGAATAACTTGCGATCCTCAAGTCTGAAACGAATATATAGTTCGTATAACGGATGCCACCGAACGTTAGGACGACTATGTACGTACATATTTTGATTTCGAAAACTCTGTGTAACTCAATAAGAACCACTGTTACGCGATCAATTTACCAAATGTACGACGATTCTATCAAGGGAAAGAGCATTAATGATTGAATCGTAGAAGGTTCACTGATCGTATCTCAGCAACAGCAACTCCAATCTACACAATTTATCAACACGGTACCGACTCACCCCGCGCTTCTTTCAGATTGATGTTACTATAACAACACGTCAGTTATTCATTGTGCGCCCGGCAGTGCATTAATCAAGCCCTCGCTCTGACATCAAATACAAATGATATTTTATAGCGTCATAAATCTTCGCTGGCTGTCACCGTTCGTGGGCGTTTGCTACGAACACGTCTCTTGGGATGTCCCCTACTCTCCTCTCGTATCCTGCTTTGTCCTGTCGAGTCGTGGCAGCTCCAGTTAGCCGTATGACTTCTCGCTTGTCTTGGCAGTTCGATTTAGCCTAATGATTTCTCTTTCCAATTTCCTTCAACGCTATTGATTCGTGTTGTTCGTCTTATCGTCCAACGATTTACTCTCTTCAACAACGCTATAAAACGTGTTGTCAATAACTTAATCCTACTATAACATTTTATGAGCGTGCATATGAAATTTTATATTGAAGAGTTACTAGCCTTTAAAAATTCATTATTTCTATCTCTCGCTAATGGAACGTTATTTGTAGCGTTATTCTAGGCTTACTTGAAGGTCTTTGTAATTTTATTACGTATATTATACTTTGTGCTATACTACTATATGTGCTATATGCTAAGTATATTATAAAGAGTGAGTTACATAAGAGTTAAAGCTGAAATATTTTCGATACTATCAATTATGTCGGAAGATGTTTCAGATAAAAATCAAATCCGAAAGACGTAAGGTACTACTTTTGTACTTTTGTACCTCGTCTTTCATACGAAGTTTTACAAAGTAAAAATTAAAATTTCTACTAAACTAGTAGCTTCTCGATATTAATAGGTTAATAGTTTTTATGTATTACAAAGATATATGATTCTGCTTTAAAAAATATAATAGACCCTCACATGAACTTTATACTCTCACATATAGAAAAAACCAATAACATCAGCATATGTCCCCCTTCAAACCATTCAACCTTTATTTGAAACATTTCTCGATATAATTAATAGTACAGAAAATATTTCAACTCAAACTCCTAGGAGAAAGTTAAAAAAAATATAACGTCTATTATAATGAATAATAATATTTTACTAAATTTGAATACTCAAGTGGAATTACTGAAAGTAAAATTATTTATAGATTTTTTGTATTTTATAATTTCACGAAGATTTACGTTGTACCAGACTAAATAAATTCCTGAAATTTTAAGATGGAGAATTGTATTTATAATCTTCTAATGTAGTTGAAAAGTTTTACTATAACTTAGCTTACTAATAAAAATTTACCCAACAATCTGTAGATTTATATTTTTTATTTTACGTGTAGTTAATGGTATTTTTTCAGAATGCTGTCTTCTTTACTTGCATTGCCATCTGTCGTAGGCAAGGCTAAGTTTCTACTGCGTTGTCGGTAAATCCGTGACAATGCAAACTCCACCTTCCCCCCGAAAGAAAACAAAATAGCGCAAGACGACTTTAATATTAATGCTAGTCGATTATCGTGAGTATCGTGTTTAGCTAATGATTAAACCCCGAAAGTGATAGATGGATTCTTGTCACGAGGCAGTGAATCAGGAAACAATAACCTACATGTTCAGTTAACGCTGTTGCGATCATTTTATAAAAGGAAGCTTACAATGTGTGAACATTAATTTTACGTTACATCGTGTAATCAGCACTCATATGAGAGTATCGATAACGATTAATTACCGTGATAGTATTCGTACGGAAACGCATTTTATTCGCACCTCGCAGATGTTCCCATATACCTTTTCGTGGCTTTCTGGAATCAGCCGACGTAGGTTATTTCCCTCGACCAAAGTGGTAATTTTCAGAAAAAGTTATGGTATCGGTAAAGCAGCACCGATATAACTTGTTCGAAGCGGTATAAGCAAACGAGTGAGCGTACAATTGGACAAGCACCTGGTTCGGACATCAAATGAAATAGTAGAAGCAAGGGAAGGCAGGTTCATGATGTGCTCGTGGGTGAGGAACAGAGAGATAAGGTGCCTCGGGCCGTGTCTGTCATGTCAGCCGGCGTAATAAGTTTGAAATTCACATCAAGCGATTAATAATGCTCGAGCGATTCACAAAAAGGTGCTGCATCGCCAGTAAGAGAGAAGTTGTTAAGCTAGCCCGAGGCTCCCGCGGTGGCGGCCATGTTTGCTGTCAGTAACAACTCTCCCGCATTACTGCTTACCACTGGTTTATATATCTTTTGCAAATAATAATCGCACGATTTTCTCTTCCCTTGTTGGACGCTTTGCGGTTCGTGCTGTATTGTCTATCGGAAATCGAACAATACGTTTGGCGTGCAAAATACTTTATTTGAAGAGTTTTTGTTCCTCCATCGTTCTCAATTCCACGTAATCTCTTGAAATTGATGTCGTCACTTTCAAACGTCGTCTAATTATTATACTTCGTATATTTCTACCGAGTATCGAGCTGATTAATAAGATTAGAAAGTAAAATGTTTGCGTTATGTAACGTTCAGATAAAAGGTAATACTTTTCGAGATACGTATGTAATAACTGCTGCGATCGGTATACTGAAAGCATTACGTAAACGCGAAAGTGCCAATAATATGCTATAATTTATTACAAGTTGAAAGTAATAACGATGCCATTCTATCTTCTGCAAAGTAGTTTTAAACTTTGTAATATAAGTGATAAGGGTACTATATGTAATTACTCTAACAAACCGAATATTCCATTAAAAAATTTGAATAGCGCAATATTACTTTCGTTGTAGATGTTTTTAACGTTTAACGTTTTTTTCATTTACTCGCATAAAGAAACGCAGTTAAGTCATGTATAATTTCGAAACGTTGTTTGCTTCTCTTATGAAACGCAATTGTCAGAAACGTTACATTTGATATTGATCCAAATAACGATTGAAATAACGATTTGTTTTATCAAATAATACTCGTTGCAACGACCACTAAAGAAATATAAATCAACGAAGTGACTTTAACAAATGTGTACGAAACTCGCGACCACGTGATTCTATTCAAGTGAAACGTTTGCCGATAATGACGAAGATACGGTTAGAAGATTTATTAGTAGTCAGGCGTGTATACCTGTCTACGTGTGTAGGAAGGAAACGAAAGCTCGTTAGTCAGGTTTGGGTTAGGTAGTCGATATGGACGTCAAGCACAATTCGTTTCGTTGCCTAATTATAAAGGCCGAAGCCCTCGAGGCTTAAAGCGGCATCGTTTCAACTTCTGAACCGGGCCATAGACCTCCGTGCAGATTTTATAAATTATTCAGTTCTCCGATGTTGAGATGACGGCACAGCGTGGTGCAAAAAAATTAAATTTGCTGGATAGTTCCTGTCGTTGCCGAACATTATTGTTATTAATGTTTCGCATTAATTATGGACGAAAAAGATGGCGCTAAAGGTCGACAAAAAGATTATTTCATTGAGTCTGATAGAACGGTTAACCTGTCGGTGTAATCAACGAAATCAATTTGCCAGCATTTTTTACGTATTTCACTATTACATTTCTTTTACATCATTTTTCGTGCCCCGAACGCTGAATTCTTTTAAATGCAAAAATTACACTTCTGTTTGTACTTATCATTGGCATGTTATTTAAACATAAATCAATATCAATACAATTTTACGGTAGATGATATACACGAATCATTTGATTAAGTTTTATAGAAGTTTTGGAACTATTACTTATTAGCTGTTTATTAATTACCATTTACTATTATTTATTAGTATATATCAATAATGTTCACTAACAAGGAGATGAAGTGAATGATTTAACATTCAAAGCAAATGAAAATATCGATATGTATCAACAAAAAGTAAATAGGTATCATTTTCAGGAAAAGCATCGTTGTTGGACACAAATCAAATATAAATATTTAAAAGATAAAGAAATTATTTCGAATGGAGAAAGTGTACATGTCGTGTTGGTTATAAAAAAATAATGATTTTTTCCTCTTTTTTCTTTTCTGTTCAAGAAAGCAAATGCTAGTTAGCAATTCAATGCCCTGTATATGATTAGAATACAAACCTCTCTTAAGTATACACAACGCGTATCTAAAATTGCATTTGATGCAATGTGACGAATAAAATACAATTACATACGTTTAATAATGAAAGATATGTCAATAATGATACTAGCAAAGCGAGACGTGCTTATATAACACAAAATGAATAAATTCTATATTTGTAAATTAGCGAATACAGTATAATGACTATGACGAAAAAGGAGTGAGCAAGAAGGGAGCAGTTGCAATTCTATAGAGGAAAAAGCAATTTCCTAAATAATGACTCCAGGATTACAATAATACAAGCCTTGGTATGCAAATCGAGCGTCGTATAACAAATTCTCACATGATAAAGTTTGCTGCTGGGGTTAGTAGGGCTCCGACTGGGTCTCCGAGTACTACGTATAGTGACAAGGTAGCAGATAGCTATCGTAATTTATACTCGGCTAGCGCGTTCAGCATTTCCAATCTAAATGAATGAACACCAATAGATAAGGAGAAGCTAATAAACGGTGCTGCACTAAATCCTTTCGGAACGGATTGCACTACGTGGAATCGATATTCTAGTTTGGAGTTTACGTTGTCTTGTCTCATTTGGTAGGTGTCCAATTATTCGCTGTTACGAGTTGTGTTCATTTATATTTAAATTTACGAAAATGTGCGTCTACGTAAGTATATACACGAATGGCTCGTTTTTATTACACAAAGATAATTAACATTTCGAGGATCTTGTAACTCGATTATAGTTATTTTAATTTAACAGAAATGTTTCGATTTTTACTGCGTTGTATATTTTGCTAGTTAATCCGTTACTGTGCTATGCATTATTTGTAAACTATTTTCTAATAAAAATGTCAATTTACAAGCTGGTATTTAAATAATAGGAATATAGCCATAAGTAATATAATAATAATAAATATACCATCGAAACGCGTGCATAGAACAACTGTTTGGTGCTAAACGGAACATTGAGTGACTAAGTTTGCTTTTGAATACCATTCTCAGCATTTCACTGTTCGCGGAGATATTTTACTTTCTAGTTTGACGAAAAAATCTGTGACGCAACTTTCTCTGAATGTTTCTTCAAGACAAAAGTCCGCTTTATCGCGTGATATCATTCGATTTCTTTCAAAATCACATGTCCCAAAATCTAGATGTGTCGGAGAAGAACGATTTGCAGGTTCGTAATTAGCGTCAGAAACATTATAAGAGACGCATAATAGCGATCGGAACGGCGATTGGCTGTAGGACAGTGATAATAATTTGTGTTAATTATTACCTGTCCCTTGCACATTCTTATTATACATATATGCATACATGTATATAAATTATACTTATATAAATTACGTATTGCATATTTCCAAATTATACATAAATTAACACATAACGGATATTTGTCACCATCTTTTACAGTTTATCAATGTTTATTAATATTTTTGCATGTGTAAGAATCTAATTAAATATCAGCGAGAGCTGTCTAGAGATATTGTTCCGCAATGACCGATGTCATGAGATGAATGAGGTCCAAAAGGAAACTGGGAGTTGACACGCGAAATATAACTTGGTTATCGATAGTCGCTCCCGGGATTAGCAGGATTCCGAGCGGGCATCTGAGTAGTATGGATAGTGACTAGGCTAGAGATAGCGATCGTAATTTATATCGAGCTAGCGTGTTCGACGTTTCCAATCGAAACGAACGAGCCGAACAGCCGGAGATAAGTTCGCGCTAATAAATGACGGAAACTGCCTCCTAGTACTTCCTCATAAATATAGTAAACAACTGGCCCGAGATTTATAAGTAACGTTTCTTTTTAGTAACAGCAACAGCAGCAGCACTAGCAGCAATGCCTATGATATGTACGTACGTACATATGTACATGTACTATATTATTTGCAATAACGCCAGTCGGCGATTTCATTGCTCCTTGCCTTTCGTTTACCAATCACTAAGAGATGCAACATTTCGCCACGCACTATTTAATTTTATGATACGTGAATATCATTATACGATGTCGTTAAAGCAACCGCATCGTAATAAGATGTAATGTTTTACGATGTTGCATTTTCTCCGGTGCATACATTTGATCGTTTTATGAGTATCATAATTTACCGATATTCCGAAATCATATTTTTCACATGCATACAACTATGTATCGCCAGAATTTAGAGCGTTAGAGATTGGTGCGTCTTTTTGATCACATTGCGTACATGTAAATCGTTCCTGTACATCGCAGATAAATGGTAATGCGAGTGTGTCAATTAACACATCGGTACATTAAAATAAGTCAGAAGTCGTGCGACTAGTCGACGCGGCGGGACCAGGTGAAAACTTCATAAGCGTTTCCTTTTCCTACAAGAGACGGAATGAATTACAGGCCTATAATTTATCCGACATTATTGCAGTCTGCTAGTATAGAACTCGGCATACGGTAAACATATGGTAATCAGGCGATTTGACTCATCAAGGCTCAGCTTTGTAAATGGCACGGATGTCCTCGGTAATTTATGTGATGCATAAGCGTGTAAGTGCGACCGGCAAACAAGCGAACGCTCACCTCGACATGCTATCATTAAATTCAATGCAAACGTATTACATATCCTCCACTTACATTCGTAGTTATAGGAATCGTTGAGAGCAGGAGAAAAACAGTCGAACGGTTTAAAAAGAAGAAAAAGCAACAGCGGAAACAGCGAAACGATAAAATGTGACTTTCACGTGTTGAACAATCACCTTGCCGACTGTGGAGAAGGTTCGCGAGTAACGAAACGTTCGATACAGTTTGATTGATTGCCAGTTATAAATATTCGGCGTCACATACGTATCTCAGACGAACAAAATATCTGCAGGCAGCGCGCATTTCACGAAACTTTCTCCAATAAATTTCCTTTTTACCTTTGTGCAATCGAAGTTAGCGCGTTACATTCTTAAGCCATAATACGAAACTATGCTTTTTCTTTACGTTCCTTCTTAGCGATCTATGAGAAAATGTGACAATAAATTACGAATTTATGAAGTCTTTCGAACATGTTTTAGCTTATCTTGAACATATCTTTTCTGCTTCTTGATGAAAAAGAACCGATTAGAACATTTAATTTTTCCATTTAAATTTTGCATATTATCTTTGTTTCGAATTGTCGATAAGCAATATAATAGTAACGTTTAATCCTGTCGCATTAGTACACCCAATCTTAATCTAAAAACAAACGTTAGACAGTAAACTTATATGTAGGATAAAAAGTACTTAAAAAGTGCTGTTGCGGAAGATAGTTAACACTATATCAATTGAAAATAAGAGTATTATAAGTGTAAAACCTATACATATATCTTTTACTTTTTGTTTTCAATAAATTTCAATAAGAAGATTGGAACTTCCTTTTAATTTTTTCGAATATCATTTGAAATAAACGACTAACTCTAGATAAATATAACAGTTTTTGATGTAAGAACCTTTTAAATGAATAAATTTATACTACTATGAACCTCTTATTATAAATTTGGAAATATTTTTGTAAATATTAATAAATCATCAATCTTTTCATTTTTAATAATATGTTATCTACTTAGTTATATATTATATGGATTTATTTGAATGGAAAATCCTACAATCAAATTTTTCACGCATACAGAGATTTATTTTACAAATGTTTATACATATATATGTTAATAGACATAATGCATATTACAATTTCATTAATTGAACATTATATCACCTTATATATGTCACAGATTTTATATTTCAATGCATTTTATATTAGAATATTATAATACAAACATAATAATAATATAATACAAATATAATATTGTAATACAAATAAGTATTATTCAATTCATTTTTTATAATGAAGTAATGAATACCAATTATGTTATTCTTTGACATGTTATCCCGAATTGAACAGGTTTCGTCGCATTATATTATCAGTACCTCATCTGTAACATCGTTTGTGTATGTAAAAGAATATTTTTAACAAATTTGTGAAATTATATAATTTATCAGTTGCAAGTAATATTGAAAGAAATTTTATCATTAGTAAATAAAAGTACATTTGGCAATTGGTAATGAATGTATCAATTGTTAATAACATATAAATTGTAAGTGGATATAGATTATTAATAATTCACAATCGTGTAACATTTATAATTTTAATGGATAATTTATCCATATCCATATTATGGATAAAGATTAAATACATTAAATAAATTTGTTTTATCATTATAAGTATTACAGAGTTCTATTATATCTT